>NC_141137.1:23441347-23741347 GCF_053477565.2 Lygodium microphyllum
TATAGGGACCTCTAGCCCTCACTTTCAACCATCTACACCGACCATTCAATCCCTCTATCTTTGGCTTAGCTATTCTAGGTTAGTTAACTTTGGCTATGAGTGGTTTAATTGTTGTAGAATTTAGTCGATTTTTGCATACTATGGTTCATTATTGTGGATATGACTCTTTCCTTGCCCTTTAGTTTAGTGGGTAGCAGGCTCTTTTCACTTGTGTGCGTCTAGCTTTTTCTAAAGGCTTGCAGCAGGCAATGGCTAACGATAAACCTAAGTGGGAGATAGAGCTATGCGATCTAAAATGGATTCCATTATGAACGATCAAACTTGGAAGTTGGCCCCTTTGCCAGAAGGCAAACATGATTCTCCACTCAAGTGGATCGATCGATAAGTGAAAGGTTACACGCCACACTAAATCAAAGTAGGTTAGTGGAAAAAGGTTTTAAGTAAGAAAAAGGTGCGGACTTTGACGAGACCTTTTTGCATGTGGTGAGATTGACTACTTTTCATACTGTGTTTGCCTTGATGGCCAAGGATGGCATGGACCTTGTACAATTGCATTCGGGATGCTATTTTGCACAGTGACCTTCATGACGAGATCTACATGCAACAATGGCCAGAAGGTTTTGTGTAACATGGTAAAGAAAAGCCTGTCTAATTTGCAAGCTAAGAAAGAGTCTTTAGGGATGGATCATAGTACGCCCCAAGGAATGGTACAACAATTCTAATATCTTTGTGTAGTCTGAGGGCTACAAGAGAAGTAATGCTTGCACACCATTGCTCACACACTAGAGAGCTAAAGATGGCAACTTGATAATGTCGATTTTCTATGTGGATGATATATTGACAGCTGGAAAGAAGCAGTTATGAGATTGATGCCCTAACGAAAAGGCAAACGAGAACATTCGAAATAAAGAATTTGGGACATGAAAATCGCATTCTTGGTATATGCATAATCAAGGGCAAAACAAAGAGATCGTTCTATCTGTCCACAAAAAGATTATGCCTGTGAAGTGTTATAACATTTTAATATTAGGGATAGAACAAAGAGATTGCTATGTCTATCTCACACAAGGATTATGTCAGTAAAGTGATATACAACATTTCAATACGGAGGGAGGGGAGATAATCAATACTCCATTTCCTCCATATGTAAAAATGTGCGTGGATGATTGTCCCAAATGTGATGAGGAGAGAGCACTAAAATGGCTAAGGTTCCAGATTCATCATGTGCGGGTAGCCTCATGTATGCTATATATAATTGCCACTTAAGTGCTTGCATTGCTTTTGCATTGGGAATAGTGAGTAGGTACATATCAAAGGAAGCATTGGGAAGTAGTGAAAGGTACTTGAGTGGCATAGAAGGTATGGTATGTCTATACGGGAGGAGTAGCAATCATCTACTTGGATAAACATATCCAAATCATGCGGGAAATGTTGACAACAAAAAGTCGACCGTAGGATCTATTTCTCCCCTGGTCTAGTGGTGCAATCTCATGGTTATCTTGTTTGTAAAGGAGCGTGGCATTATCTGCCGCTACAACTAGAGCACGTTGCACCAACCACAAAGGTATGCAAAGAGAACATGCGGCTTACTCGTTTGGTGGGGAGACTTGGGCCTTAGTAAAGGCATGTCCTTATTGTGTAGTGACAGCGAGATTACCATCTTCCTAGCAAATAATCCTCTCTTTCATGCGGAAAACAAGCACATAGAAGTGAGATATCACTTAATTTGCACAGTACTCGAGAACAAGCAACTTTAAGACCGATGGTAACCCTACAAAAAAACTTACTCACCAAGAGTCTACCCTCCGAAAAAAATTCACATTACAAGGAGTTGATGGGCATTGGGTGAGGGTACCTCAAATAACCTCTTATTCGTTTGTCTCCCTCAAAGGCATATTGACCTTTGAGCGGGAGGCCGTTGGGATAAAGACTAATGTGGATGGCTACCCATCTTACTGACTAACCCTAATTATACATGCGCGTACTCATTCTTTATTCTTTCAATAACGAGTAATAAAGCGGTGCTTACAATAGAGCTATCGAGGGTACCACAAACATAGTGTCATCTTTGTGTGCGGTTGCATGCGTGTACACGTGCGCAATCTCGAGCTCCCTTGTTGCTCCATCAAGTACTTCTAGAAACAAAGGCAAATGAAAGAATTTTTGCCTCAAAATAGAAAAACTAGACTCTCTTAGGAGATTGGACAAGGTAGGTGGTCATTTAAGAAAACTGGACAAAGTTTTAGGGAAATATGGTAGGGTGTAGGCTAGGATTGAGTAGGGTATAGTTTAGAATAAAGTAATGTAGTACGGAATAATTTGGAGAGAATGTACTTGATTCTCTCAGTTGTGTGCCGTTGTCGGGACTACCCCCTACTTATATAGGGACATGTGAAAACCATCTTCCTAGTAAAGAATCCTCAGTTATATGCCGTTGTCAAGATTACCATCTTCCTAGCAAAGAATCCTCTCTCCCATGTGAAAACCAAGCGCATAGAAGTGAGGCATCAATTAATTTCCCAAGTACTCGAGGACAAACAACTTTAAGACCGATGGTAACCCTGCAAAAAAGCTTACTCACCCAGAATCTACCCTTTGAAAAAATTTCATATTATAGGGAGTTGATGGGCATTTGGCGCAGGTACCTCAAATAGCCTCTTATTCGTTCGTCTCCCTCAAAGGCACATTGACCTTTGAGTAGGAGGTCGTTGGGATAAAGACTAATGTGGATAGCTGCCCATCTTACTGACTAACCCTAATTATACATGTGCGTACTGATTCTTTATTCTTTCAATAATAAGTAATAAAGCAGTGCTTACAATAGAGCTCTCGAGGGTACCACAAACATAGTGTCATCTCTGTGTGTCAATGCGTGCACGCACGCGCGCGCAATCTCAAGTCCCCTTGTTGCTCCACCGAGTACTTCTAGAAACAAAGGCGAAATAAAGAATTTTTTTGCTCAAAAGAGCAAAACTTGACTCTCTTAGGAGATTGGACGAGGTCAATATTGGGTCATTTAAGCAAACTAGACAAAGTTTCAGGGCAATATGGTAGGGTGCAGGCTACAATTGAGTAGGGTATAGTTTAGAATAAAGCAATGTAGTATGGAAAAATTTGGGGAGTAGGTGCTTGATTCTCCCAATTGCGTGCAGTTGTCGAGACTACCCCCTACTTTTATAGGGACCTCTAGCCCTCACTTTCAACCATCTACACCGACCATTCAATCCCTCTATCTTTGGCTTAGCTATTCTAGGTTAGTTAACTTTGGCTATGAGTGGTTTAATTGTTGTAGAATTTAGTCGATTTTTGCATACTATGGTTCATTATTGTGGATATGACTCTTTCCTTGCCCTTTAGTTTAGTGGGTAGCAGGCTCTTTTCACTTGTGTGCGTCTAGCTTTTTCTAAAGGCTTGCAGCAGGCAATGGCTAACGATAAACCTAAGTGGGAGATAGAGCTATGCGATCTAAAATGGATTCCATTATGAACGATCAAACTTGGAAGTTGGCCCCTTTGCCAGAAGGCAAACATGATTCTCCACTCAAGTGGATCGATCGATAAGTGAAAGGTTACACGCCACACTAAATCAAAGTAGGTTAGTGGAAAAAGGTTTTAAGTAAGAAAAAGGTGCGGACTTTGACGAGACCTTTTTGCATGTGGTGAGATTGACTACTTTTCATACTGTGTTTGCCTTGATGGCCAAGGATGGCATGGACCTTGTACAATTGCATTCGGGATGCTATTTTGCACAGTGACCTTCATGACGAGATCTACATGCAACAATGGCCAGAAGGTTTTGTGTAACATGGTAAAGAAAAGCCTGTCTAATTTGCAAGCTAAGAAAGAGTCTTTAGGGATGGATCATAGTACGCCCCAAGGAATGGTACAACAATTCTAATATCTTTGTGTAGTCTGAGGGCTACAAGAGAAGTAATGCTTGCACACCATTGCTCACACACTAGAGAGCTAAAGATGGCAACTTGATAATGTCGATTTTCTATGTGGATGATATATTGACAGCTGGAAAGAAGCAGTTATGAGATTGATGCCCTAACGAAAAGGCAAACGAGAACATTCGAAATAAAGAATTTGGGACATGAAAATCGCATTCTTGGTATATGCATAATCAAGGGCAAAACAAAGAGATCGTTCTATCTGTCCACAAAAAGATTATGCCTGTGAAGTGTTATAACATTTTAATATTAGGGATAGAACAAAGAGATTGCTATGTCTATCTCACACAAGGATTATGTCAGTAAAGTGATATACAACATTTCAATACGGAGGGAGGGGAGATAATCAATACTCCATTTCCTCCATATGTAAAAATGTGCGTGGATGATTGTCCCAAATGTGATGAGGAGAGAGCACTAAAATGGCTAAGGTTCCAGATTCATCATGTGCGGGTAGCCTCATGTATGCTATATATAATTGCCACTTAAGTGCTTGCATTGCTTTTGCATTGGGAATAGTGAGTAGGTACATATCAAAGGAAGCATTGGGAAGTAGTGAAAGGTACTTGAGTGGCATAGAAGGTATGGTATGTCTATACGGGAGGAGTAGCAATCATCTACTTGGATAAACATATCCAAATCATGCGGGAAATGTTGACAACAAAAAGTCGACCGTAGGATCTATTTCTCCCCTGGTCTAGTGGTGCAATCTCATGGTTATCTTGTTTGTAAAGGAGTGTGGCATTATCTGCCGCTACAACTAGAGCACGTTGCACCAACCACAAAGGTATGCAAAGAGAACATGCGGCTTACTCGTTTGGTGGGGAGACTTGGGCCTTAGTAAAGGCATGTCCTTATTGTGTAGTGACAGCGAGATTACCATCTTCCTAGCAAATAATCCTCTCTTTCATGCGGAAAACAAGCACATAGAAGTGAGATATCACTTAATTTGCACAGTACTCGAGAACAAGCAACTTTAAGACCGATGGTAACCCTACAAAAAAACTTACTCACCAAGAGTCTACCCTCCGAAAAAAATTCACATTACAAGGAGTTGATGGGCATTGGGTGAGGGTACCTCAAATAACCTCTTATTCGTTTGTCTCCCTCAAAGGCATATTGACCTTTGAGCGGGAGGCCGTTGGGATAAAGACTAATGTGGATGGCTACCCATCTTACTGACTAACCCTAATTATACATGCGCGTACTCATTCTTTATTCTTTCAATAACGAGTAATAAAGCGGTGCTTACAATAGAGCTATCGAGGGTACCACAAACATAGTGTCATCTTTGTGTGCGGTTGCACGCGTGTACACGTGCGCAATCTCGAGCTCCCTTGTTGCTCCATCAAGTACTTCTAGAAACAAAGGCAAATGAAAGAATTTTTGCCTCAAAATAGAAAAACTAGACTCTCTTAGGAGATTGGACAAGGTAGGTGGTCATTTAAGAAAACTGGACAAAGTTTTAGGGAAATATGGTAGGGTGTAGGCTAGGATTGAGTAGGGTATAGTTTAGAATAAAGTAATGTAGTACGGAATAATTTGGAGAGAATGTACTTGATTCTCTCAGTTGTGTGCCGTTGTCGGGACTACCCCCTACTTATATAGGGACATGTGAAAACCATCTTCCTAGTAAAGAATCCTCAGTTATATGCCGTTGTCAAGATTACCATCTTCCTAGCAAAGAATCCTCTCTCCCATGTGAAAACCAAGCGCATAGAAGTGAGGCATCAATTAATTTCCCAAGTACTCGAGGACAAACAACTTTAAGACCGATGGTAACCCTGCAAAAAAGCTTACTCACCCAGAATCTACCCTTTGAAAAAATTTCATATTATAGGGAGTTGATGGGCATTTGGCGCAGGTACCTCAAATAGCCTCTTATTCGTTCGTCTCCCTCAAAGGCACATTGACCTTTGAGTAGGAGGTCGTTGGGATAAAGACTAATGTGGATAGCTGCCCATCTTACTGACTAACCCTAATTATACATGTGCGTACTGATTCTTTATTCTTTCAATAATAAGTAATAAAGCAGTGCTTACAATAGAGCTCTCGAGGGTACCACAAACATAGTGTCATCTCTGTGTGTCAATGCGTGCACGCACGCGCGCGCAATCTCAAGTCCCCTTGTTGCTCCACCGAGTACTTCTAGAAACAAAGGCGAAATAAAGAATTTTTTTGCTCAAAAGAGCAAAACTTGACTCTCTTAGGAGATTGGACGAGGTCAATATTGGGTCATTTAAGCAAACTAGACAAAGTTTCAGGGCAATATGGTAGGGTGCAGGCTACAATTGAGTAGGGTATAGTTTAGAATAAAGCAATGTAGTATGGAAAAATTTGGGGAGTAGGTGCTTGATTCTCCCAATTGCGTGCAGTTGTCGAGACTACCCCCTACTTTTATAGGGACCTCTAGCCCTCACTTTCAACCATCTACACCGACCATTCAATCCCTCTATCTTTGGCTTAGCTATTCTAGGTTAGTTAACTTTGGCTATGAGTGGTTTAATTGTTGTAGAATTTAGTCGATTTTTGCATACTATGGTTCATTATTGTGGATATGACTCTTTCCTTGCCCTTTAGTTTAGTGGGTAGCAGGCTCTTTTCACTTGTGTGCGTCTAGCTTTTTCTAAAGGCTTGCAGCAGGCAATGGCTAACGATAAACCTAAGTGGGAGATAGAGCTATGCGATCTAAAATGGATTCCATTATGAACGATCAAACTTGGAAGTTGGCCCCTTTGCCAGAAGGCAAACATGATTCTCCACTCAAGTGGATCGATCGATAAGTGAAAGGTTACACGCCACACTAAATCAAAGTAGGTTAGTGGAAAAAGGTTTTAAGTAAGAAAAAGGTGCGGACTTTGACGAGACCTTTTTGCATGTGGTGAGATTGACTACTTTTCATACTGTGTTTGCCTTGATGGCCAAGGATGGCATGGACCTTGTACAATTGCATTCGGGATGCTATTTTGCACAGTGACCTTCATGACGAGATCTACATGCAACAATGGCCAGAAGGTTTTGTGTAACATGGTAAAGAAAAGCCTGTCTAATTTGCAAGCTAAGAAAGAGTCTTTAGGGATGGATCATAGTACGCCCCAAGGAATGGTACAACAATTCTAATATCTTTGTGTAGTCTGAGGGCTACAAGAGAAGTAATGCTTGCACACCATTGCTCACACACTAGAGAGCTAAAGATGGCAACTTGATAATGTCGATTTTCTATGTGGATGATATATTGACAGCTGGAAAGAAGCAGTTATGAGATTGATGCCCTAACGAAAAGGCAAACGAGAACATTCGAAATAAAGAATTTGGGACATGAAAATCGCATTCTTGGTATATGCATAATCAAGGGCAAAACAAAGAGATCGTTCTATCTGTCCACAAAAAGATTATGCCTGTGAAGTGTTATAACATTTTAATATTAGGGATAGAACAAAGAGATTGCTATGTCTATCTCACACAAGGATTATGTCAGTAAAGTGATATACAACATTTCAATACGGAGGGAGGGGAGATAATCAATACTCCATTTCCTCCATATGTAAAAATGTGCGTGGATGATTGTCCCAAATGTGATGAGGAGAGAGCACTAAAATGGCTAAGGTTCCAGATTCATCATGTGCGGGTAGCCTCATGTATGCTATATATAATTGCCACTTAAGTGCTTGCATTGCTTTTGCATTGGGAATAGTGAGTAGGTACATATCAAAGGAAGCATTGGGAAGTAGTGAAAGGTACTTGAGTGGCATAGAAGGTATGGTATGTCTATACGGGAGGAGTAGCAATCATCTACTTGGATAAACATATCCAAATCATGCGGGAAATGTTGACAACAAAAAGTCGACCGTAGGATCTATTTCTCCCCTGGTCTAGTGGTGCAATCTCATGGTTATCTTGTTTGTAAAGGAGTGTGGCATTATCTGCCGCTACAACTAGAGCACGTTGCACCAACCACAAAGGTATGCAAAGAGAACATGCGGCTTACTCGTTTGGTGGGGAGACTTGGGCCTTAGTAAAGGCATGTCCTTATTGTGTAGTGACAGCGAGATTACCATCTTCCTAGCAAATAATCCTCTCTTTCATGCGGAAAACAAGCACATAGAAGTGAGATATCACTTAATTTGCACAGTACTCGAGAACAAGCAACTTTAAGACCGATGGTAACCCTACAAAAAAACTTACTCACCAAGAGTCTACCCTCCGAAAAAAATTCACATTACAAGGAGTTGATGGGCATTGGGTGAGGGTACCTCAAATAACCTCTTATTCGTTTGTCTCCCTCAAAGGCATATTGACCTTTGAGCGGGAGGCCGTTGGGATAAAGACTAATGTGGATGGCTACCCATCTTACTGACTAACCCTAATTATACATGCGCGTACTCATTCTTTATTCTTTCAATAACGAGTAATAAAGCGGTGCTTACAATAGAGCTATCGAGGGTACCACAAACATAGTGTCATCTTTGTGTGCGGTTGCACGCGTGTACACGTGCGCAATCTCGAGCTCCCTTGTTGCTCCATCAAGTACTTCTAGAAACAAAGGCAAATGAAAGAATTTTTGCCTCAAAATAGAAAAACTAGACTCTCTTAGGAGATTGGACAAGGTAGGTGGTCATTTAAGAAAACTGGACAAAGTTTTAGGGAAATATGGTAGGGTGTAGGCTAGGATTGAGTAGGGTATAGTTTAGAATAAAGTAATGTAGTACGGAATAATTTGGAGAGAATGTACTTGATTCTCTCAGTTGTGTGCCGTTGTCGGGACTACCCCCTACTTATATAGGGACATGTGAAAACCATCTTCCTAGTAAAGAATCCTCAGTTATATGCCGTTGTCAAGATTACCATCTTCCTAGCAAAGAATCCTCTCTCCCATGTGAAAACCAAGCGCATAGAAGTGAGGCATCAATTAATTTCCCAAGTACTCGAGGACAAACAACTTTAAGACCGATGGTAACCCTGCAAAAAAGCTTACTCACCCAGAATCTACCCTTTGAAAAAATTTCATATTATAGGGAGTTGATGGGCATTTGGCGCAGGTACCTCAAATAGCCTCTTATTCGTTCGTCTCCCTCAAAGGCACATTGACCTTTGAGTAGGAGGTCGTTGGGATAA
The DNA here is from genome assembly GCF_053477565.2 of Lygodium microphyllum. Lineage (NCBI taxonomy): Eukaryota > Viridiplantae > Streptophyta > Polypodiopsida > Schizaeales > Lygodiaceae > Lygodium > Lygodium microphyllum. The sequence continues at coordinate 23,450,415 of NC_141137.1, forward strand.
AGACTAATGTGGATAGCTGCCCATCTTACTGACTAACCCTAATTATACATGTGCGTACTGATTCTTTATTCTTTCAATAATAAGTAATAAAGCAGTGCTTACAATAGAGCTCTCGAGGGTACCACAAACATAGTGTCATCTCTGTGTGTCAATGCGTGCACGCACGCGCGCGCAATCTCAAGTCCCCTTGTTGCTCCACAAAGAGCCTGCTACCCACTAAACTAAAGGGCAAGGAAGAATCATATCCACAATAATGAACCATAGTATGCAAAAATCGACTAAATTCTACAACAATTAAACCACTCATAGCCAAAGTTAACTAACCTAGAATAGCTAAGCCAAAGATAGAGGATTGAATGGTCGGTGTAGATGGTTGAAAGTGAGGGCTAGAGGTCCCTATAAAAGTAGGTGCTTGATTCTCCCAATTGCGTGCAGTTGTCGAGACTACCCCCTACTTTTATAGGGACCTCTAGCCCTCACTTTCAACCATCTACACCGACCATTCAATCCCTCTATCTTTGGCTTAGCTATTCTAGGTTAGTTAACTTTGGCTATGAGTGGTTTAATTGTTGTAGAATTTAGTCGATTTTTGCATACTATGGTTCATTATTGTGGATATGACTCTTTCCTTGCCCTTTAGTTTAGTGGGTAGCAGGCTCTTTTCACTTGTGTGCGTCTAGCTTTTTCTAAAGGCTTGCAGCAGGCAATGGCTAACGATAAACCTAAGTGGGAGATAGAGCTATGCGATCTAAAATGGATTCCATTATGAACGATCAAACTTGGAAGTTGGCCCCTTTGCCAGAAGGCAAACATGATTCTCCACTCAAGTGGATCGATCGATAAGTGAAAGGTTACACGCCACACTAAATCAAAGTAGGTTAGTGGAAAAAGGTTTTAAGTAAGAAAAAGGTGCGGACTTTGACGAGACCTTTTTGCATGTGGTGAGATTGACTACTTTTCATACTGTGTTTGCCTTGATGGCCAAGGATGGCATGGACCTTGTACAATTGCATTCGGGATGCTATTTTGCACAGTGACCTTCATGACGAGATCTGCATGCAACAATGGCCAGAAGGTTTTGTGTAACATGGTAAAGAAAAGCCTGTCTAATTTGCAAGCTAAGAAAGAGTCTTTAGGGATGGATCATAGTACGCCCCAAGGAATGGTACAACAATTCTAATATCTTTGTGTAGTCTGAGGGCTACAAGAGAAGTAATGCTTGCACACCATTGCTCACACACTAGAGAGCTAAAGATGGCAACTTGATAATGTCGATTTTCTATGTGGATGATATATTGACAGCTGGAAAGAAGCAGTTATGAGATTGATGCCCTAACGAAAAGGCAAACGAGAACATTCGAAATAAAGAATTTGGGACATGAAAATCGCATTCTTGGTATATGCATAATCAAGGGCAAAACAAAGAGATCGTTCTATCTGTCCACAAAAAGATTATGCCTGTGAAGTGTTATAACATTTTAATATTAGGGATAGAACAAAGAGATTGCTATGTCTATCTCACACAAGGATTATGTCAGTAAAGTGATATACAACATTTCAATACGGAGGGAGGGGAGATAATCAATACTCCATTTCCTCCATATGTAAAAATGTGCGTGGATGATTGTCCCAAATGTGATGAGGAGAGAGCACTAAAATGGCTAAGGTTCCAGATTCATCATGTGCGGGTAGCCTCATGTATGCTATATATAATTGCCACTTAAGTGCTTGCATTGCTTTTGCATTGGGAATAGTGAGTAGGTACATATCAAAGGAAGCATTGGGAAGTAGTGAAAGGTACTTGAGTGGCATAGAAGGTATGGTATGTCTATACGGGAGGAGTAGCAATCATCTACTTGGATAAACATATCCAAATCATGCGGGAAATGTTGACAACAAAAAGTCGACCGTAGGATCTATTTCTCCCCTGGTCTAGTGGTGCAATCTCATGGTTATCTTGTTTGTAAAGGAGTGTGGCATTATCTGCCGCTACAACTAGAGCACGTTGCACCAACCACAAAGGTATGCAAAGAGAACATGCGGCTTACTCGTTTGGTGGGGAGACTTGGGCCTTAGTAAAGGCATGTCCTTATTGTGTAGTGACAGCGAGATTACCATCTTCCTAGCAAATAATCCTCTCTTTCATGCGGAAAACAAGCACATAGAAGTGAGATATCACTTAATTTGCACAGTACTCGAGAACAAGCAACTTTAAGACCGATGGTAACCCTACAAAAAAACTTACTCACCAAGAGTCTACCCTCCGAAAAAAATTCACATTACAAGGAGTTGATGGGCATTGGGTGAGGGTACCTCAAATAACCTCTTATTCGTTTGTCTCCCTCAAAGGCATATTGACCTTTGAGCGGGAGGCCGTTGGGATAAAGACTAATGTGGATGGCTACCCATCTTACTGACTAACCCTAATTATACATGCGCGTACTCATTCTTTATTCTTTCAATAACGAGTAATAAAGCGGTGCTTACAATAGAGCTATCGAGGGTACCACAAACATAGTGTCATCTTTGTGTGCGGTTGCATGCGTGTACACGTGCGCAATCTCGAGCTCCCTTGTTGCTCCATCAAGTACTTCTAGAAACAAAGGCAAATGAAAGAATTTTTGCCTCAAAATAGAAAAACTAGACTCTCTTAGGAGATTGGACAAGGTAGGTGGTCATTTAAGAAAACTGGACAAAGTTTTAGGGAAATATGGTAGGGTGTAGGCTAGGATTGAGTAAGGGGAAAGTTTAGAATAAAGTAATGTAGTACGGAATAATTTGGAGAGAATGTACTTGATTCTCTCAGTTGTGTGCCGTTGTCGGGACTACCCCCTACTTATATAGGGACATGTGAAAACCATCTTCCTAGTAAAGAATCCTCAGTTATATGCCGTTGTCAAGATTACCATCTTCCTAGCAAAGAATCCTCTCTCCCATGTGAAAACCAAGCGCATAGAAGTGAGGCATCAATTAATTTTCCAAGTACTCGAGGACAAACAACTTTAAGACCGATGGTAACCCTGCAAAAAAGCTTACTCACCCAGAATCTACCCTTTGAAAAAATTTCATATTATAGGGAGTTGATGGGCATTTGGCGCAGGTACCTCAAATAGCCTCTTATTCGTTCGTCTCCCTCAAAGGCACATTGACCTTTGAGTAGGAGGTCGTTGGGATAAAGACTAATGTGGATAGCTGCCCATCTTACTGACTAACCCTAATTATACATGTGCGTACTGATTCTTTATTCTTTCAATAATAAGTAATAAAGCAGTGCTTACAATAGAGCTCTCGAGGGTACCACAAACATAGTGTCATCTCTGTGTGTCAATGCGTGCACGCACGCGCGCGCAATCTCAAGTCCCCTTGTTGCTCCACCGAGTACTTCTAGAAACAAAGGCGAAATAAAGAATTTTTTTGCTCAAAAGAGCAAAACTTGACTCTCTTAGGAGATTGGACGAGGTCAATATTGGGTCATTTAAGCAAACTAGACAAAGTTTCAGGGCAATATGGTAGGGTGCAGGCTACAATTGAGTAGGGTATAGTTTAGAATAAAGCAATGTAGTATGGAAAAATTTGGGGAGTAGGTGCTTGATTCTCCCAATTGCGTGCAGTTGTCGAGACTACCCCCTACTTTTATAGGGACCTCTAGCCCTCACTTTCAACCATCTACACCGACCATTCAATCCCTCTATCTTTGGCTTAGCTATTCTAGGTTAGTTAACTTTGGCTATGAGTGGTTTAATTGTTGTAGAATTTAGTCGATTTTTGCATACTATGGTTCATTATTGTGGATATGACTCTTTCCTTGCCCTTTAGTTTAGTGGGTAGCAGGCTCTTTTCACTTGTGTGCGTCTAGCTTTTTCTAAAGGCTTGCAGCAGGCAATGGCTAACGATAAACCTAAGTGGGAGATAGAGCTATGCGATCTAAAATGGATTCCATTATGAACGATCAAACTTGGAAGTTGGCCCCTTTGCCAGAAGGCAAACATGATTCTCCACTCAAGTGGATCGATCGATAAGTGAAAGGTTACACGCCACACTAAATCAAAGTAGGTTAGTGGAAAAAGGTTTTAAGTAAGAAAAAGGTGCGGACTTTGACGAGACCTTTTTGCATGTGGTGAGATTGACTACTTTTCATACTGTGTTTGCCTTGATGGCCAAGGATGGCATGGACCTTGTACAATTGCATTCGGGATGCTATTTTGCACAGTGACCTTCATGACGAGATCTGCATGCAACAATGGCCAGAAGGTTTTGTGTAACATGGTAAAGAAAAGCCTGTCTAATTTGCAAGCTAAGAAAGAGTCTTTAGGGATGGATCATAGTACGCCCCAAGGAATGGTACAACAATTCTAATATCTTTGTGTAGTCTGAGGGCTACAAGAGAAGTAATGCTTGCACACCATTGCTCACACACTAGAGAGCTAAAGATGGCAACTTGATAATGTCGATTTTCTATGTGGATGATATATTGACAGCTGGAAAGAAGCAGTTATGAGATTGATGCCCTAACGAAAAGGCAAACGAGAACATTCGAAATAAAGAATTTGGGACATGAAAATCGCATTCTTGGTATATGCATAATCAAGGGCAAAACAAAGAGATCGTTCTATCTGTCCACAAAAAGATTATGCCTGTGAAGTGTTATAACATTTTAATATTAGGGATAGAACAAAGAGATTGCTATGTCTATCTCACACAAGGATTATGTCAGTAAAGTGATATACAACATTTCAATACGGAGGGAGGGGAGATAATCAATACTCCATTTCCTCCATATGTAAAAATGTGCGTGGATGATTGTCCCAAATGTGATGAGGAGAGAGCACTAAAATGGCTAAGGTTCCAGATTCATCATGTGCGGGTAGCCTCATGTATGCTATATATAATTGCCACTTAAGTGCTTGCATTGCTTTTGCATTGGGAATAGTGAGTAGGTACATATCAAAGGAAGCATTGGGAAGTAGTGAAAGGTACTTGAGTGGCATAGAAGGTATGGTATGTCTATACGGGAGGAGTAGCAATCATCTACTTGGATAAACATATCCAAATCATGCGGGAAATGTTGACAACAAAAAGTCGACCGTAGGATCTATTTCTCCCCTGGTCTAGTGGTGCAATCTCATGGTTATCTTGTTTGTAAAGGAGTGTGGCATTATCTGCCGCTACAACTAGAGCACGTTGCACCAACCACAAAGGTATGCAAAGAGAACATGCGGCTTACTCGTTTGGTGGGGAGACTTGGGCCTTAGTAAAGGCATGTCCTTATTGTGTAGTGACAGCGAGATTACCATCTTCCTAGCAAATAATCCTCTCTTTCATGCGGAAAACAAGCACATAGAAGTGAGATATCACTTAATTTGCACAGTACTCGAGAACAAGCAACTTTAAGACCGATGGTAACCCTACAAAAAAACTTACTCACCAAGAGTCTACCCTCCGAAAAAAATTCACATTACAAGGAGTTGATGGGCATTGGGTGAGGGTACCTCAAATAACCTCTTATTCGTTTGTCTCCCTCAAAGGCATATTGACCTTTGAGCGGGAGGCCGTTGGGATAAAGACTAATGTGGATGGCTACCCATCTTACTGACTAACCCTAATTATACATGCGCGTACTCATTCTTTATTCTTTCAATAACGAGTAATAAAGCGGTGCTTACAATAGAGCTATCGAGGGTACCACAAACATAGTGTCATCTTTGTGTGCGGTTGCATGCGTGTACACGTGCGCAATCTCGAGCTCCCTTGTTGCTCCATCAAGTACTTCTAGAAACAAAGGCAAATGAAAGAATTTTTGCCTCAAAATAGAAAAACTAGACTCTCTTAGGAGATTGGACAAGGTAGGTGGTCATTTAAGAAAACTGGACAAAGTTTTAGGGAAATATGGTAGGGTGTAGGCTAGGATTGAGTAAGGGGAAAGTTTAGAATAAAGTAATGTAGTACGGAATAATTTGGAGAGAATGTACTTGATTCTCTCAGTTGTGTGCCGTTGTCGGGACTACCCCCTACTTATATAGGGACATGTGAAAACCATCTTCCTAGTAAAGAATCCTCAGTTATATGCCGTTGTCAAGATTACCATCTTCCTAGCAAAGAATCCTCTCTCCCATGTGAAAACCAAGCGCATAGAAGTGAGGCATCAATTAATTTTCCAAGTACTCGAGGACAAACAACTTTAAGACCGATGGTAACCCTGCAAAAAAGCTTACTCACCCAGAATCTACCCTTTGAAAAAATTTCATATTATAGGGAGTTGATGGGCATTTGGCGCAGGTACCTCAAATAGCCTCTTATTCGTTCGTCTCCCTCAAAGGCACATTGACCTTTGAGTAGGAGGTCGTTGGGATAAAGACTAATGTGGATAGCTGCCCATCTTACTGACTAACCCTAATTATACATGTGCGTACTGATTCTTTATTCTTTCAATAATAAGTAATAAAGCAGTGCTTACAATAGAGCTCTCGAGGGTACCACAAACATAGTGTCATCTCTGTGTGTCAATGCGTGCACGCACGCGCGCGCAATCTCAAGTCCCCTTGTTGCTCCACCGAGTACTTCTAGAAACAAAGGCGAAATAAAGAATTTTTTTGCTCAAAAGAGCAAAACTTGACTCTCTTAGGAGATTGGACGAGGTCAATATTGGGTCATTTAAGCAAACTAGACAAAGTTTCAGGGCAATATGGTAGGGTGCAGGCTACAATTGAGTAGGGTATAGTTTAGAATAAAGCAATGTAGTATGGAAAAATTTGGGGAGTAGGTGCTTGATTCTCCCAATTGCGTGCAGTTGTCGAGACTACCCCCTACTTTTATAGGGACCTCTAGCCCTCACTTTCAACCATCTACACCGACCATTCAATCCCTCTATCTTTGGCTTAGCTATTCTAGGTTAGTTAACTTTGGCTATGAGTGGTTTAATTGTTGTAGAATTTAGTCGATTTTTGCATACTATGGTTCATTATTGTGGATATGACTCTTTCCTTGCCCTTTAGTTTAGTGGGTAGCAGGCTCTTTTCACTTGTGTGCGTCTAGCTTTTTCTAAAGGCTTGCAGCAGGCAATGGCTAACGATAAACCTAAGTGGGAGATAGAGCTATGCGATCTAAAATGGATTCCATTATGAACGATCAAACTTGGAAGTTGGCCCCTTTGCCAGAAGGCAAACATGATTCTCCACTCAAGTGGATCGATCGATAAGTGAAAGGTTACACGCCACACTAAATCAAAGTAGGTTAGTGGAAAAAGGTTTTAAGTAAGAAAAAGGTGCGGACTTTGACGAGACCTTTTTGCATGTGGTGAGATTGACTACTTTTCATACTGTGTTTGCCTTGATGGCCAAGGATGGCATGGACCTTGTACAATTGCATTCGGGATGCTATTTTGCACAGTGACCTTCATGACGAGATCTGCATGCAACAATGGCCAGAAGGTTTTGTGTAACATGGTAAAGAAAAGCCTGTCTAATTTGCAAGCTAAGAAAGAGTCTTTAGGGATGGATCATAGTACGCCCCAAGGAATGGTACAACAATTCTAATATCTTTGTGTAGTCTGAGGGCTACAAGAGAAGTAATGCTTGCACACCATTGCTCACACACTAGAGAGCTAAAGATGGCAACTTGATAATGTCGATTTTCTATGTGGATGATATATTGACAGCTGGAAAGAAGCAGTTATGAGATTGATGCCCTAACGAAAAGGCAAACGAGAACATTCGAAATAAAGAATTTGGGACATGAAAATCGCATTCTTGGTATATGCATAATCAAGGGCAAAACAAAGAGATCGTTCTATCTGTCCACAAAAAGATTATGCCTGTGAAGTGTTATAACATTTTAATATTAGGGATAGAACAAAGAGATTGCTATGTCTATCTCACACAAGGATTATGTCAGTAAAGTGATATACAACATTTCAATACGGAGGGAGGGGAGATAATCAATACTCCATTTCCTCCATATGTAAAAATGTGCGTGGATGATTGTCCCAAATGTGATGAGGAGAGAGCACTAAAATGGCTAAGGTTCCAGATTCATCATGTGCGGGTAGCCTCATGTATGCTATATATAATTGCCACTTAAGTGCTTGCATTGCTTTTGCATTGGGAATAGTGAGTAGGTACATATCAAAGGAAGCATTGGGAAGTAGTGAAAGGTACTTGAGTGGCATAGAAGGTATGGTATGTCTATACGGGAGGAGTAGCAATCATCTACTTGGATAAACATATCCAAATCATGCGGGAAATGTTGACAACAAAAAGTCGACCGTAGGATCTATTTCTCCCCTGGTCTAGTGGTGCAATCTCATGGTTATCTTGTTTGTAAAGGAGTGTGGCATTATCTGCCGCTACAACTAGAGCACGTTGCACCAACCACAAAGGTATGCAAAGAGAACATGCGGCTTACTCGTTTGGTGGGGAGACTTGGGCCTTAGTAAAGGCATGTCCTTATTGTGTAGTGACAGCGAGATTACCATCTTCCTAGCAAATAATCCTCTCTTTCATGCGGAAAACAAGCACATAGAAGTGAGATATCACTTAATTTGCACAGTACTCGAGAACAAGCAACTTTAAGACCGATGGTAACCCTACAAAAAAACTTACTCACCAAGAGTCTACCCTCCGAAAAAAATTCACATTACAAGGAGTTGATGGGCATTGGGTGAGGGTACCTCAAATAACCTCTTATTCGTTTGTCTCCCTCAAAGGCATATTGACCTTTGAGCGGGAGGCCGTTGGGATAAAGACTAATGTGGATGGCTACCCATCTTACTGACTAACCCTAATTATACATGCGCGTACTCATTCTTTATTCTTTCAATAACGAGTAATAAAGCGGTGCTTACAATAGAGCTATCGAGGGTACCACAAACATAGTGTCATCTTTGTGTGCGGTTGCATGCGTGTACACGTGCGCAATCTCGAGCTCCCTTGTTGCTCCATCAAGTACTTCTAGAAACAAAGGCAAATGAAAGAATTTTTGCCTCAAAATAGAAAAACTAGACTCTCTTAGGAGATTGGACAAGGTAGGTGGTCATTTAAGAAAACTGGACAAAGTTTTAGGGAAATATGGTAGGGTGTAGGCTAGGATTGAGTAAGGGGAAAGTTTAGAATAAAGTAATGTAGTACGGAATAATTTGGAGAGAATGTACTTGATTCTCTCAGTTGTGTGCCGTTGTCGGGACTACCCCCTACTTATATAGGGACATGTGAAAACCATCTTCCTAGTAAAGAATCCTCAGTTATATGCCGTTGTCAAGATTACCATCTTCCTAGCAAAGAATCCTCTCTCCCATGTGAAAACCAAGCGCATAGAAGTGAGGCATCAATTAATTTTCCAAGTACTCGAGGACAAACAACTTTAAGACCGATGGTAACCCTGCAAAAAAGCTTACTCACCCAGAATCTACCCTTTGAAAAAATTTCATATTATAGGGAGTTGATGGGCATTTGGCGCAGGTACCTCAAATAGCCTCTTATTCGTTCGTCTCCCTCAAAGGCACATTGACCTTTGAGTAGGAGGTCGTTGGGATAAAGACTAATGTGGATAGCTGCCCATCTTACTGACTAACCCTAATTATACATGTGCGTACTGATTCTTTATTCTTTCAATAATAAGTAATAAAGCAGTGCTTACAATAGAGCTCTCGAGGGTACCACAAACATAGTGTCATCTCTGTGTGTCAATGCGTGCACGCACGCGCGCGCAATCTCAAGTCCCCTTGTTGCTCCACCGAGTACTTCTAGAAACAAAGGCGAAATAAAGAATTTTTTTGCTCAAAAGAGCAAAACTTGACTCTCTTAGGAGATTGGACGAGGTCAATATTGGGTCATTTAAGCAAACTAGACAAAGTTTCAGGGCAATATGGTAGGGTGCAGGCTACAATTGAGTAGGGTATAGTTTAGAATAAAGCAATGTAGTATGGAAAAATTTGGGGAGTAGGTGCTTGATTCTCCCAATTGCGTGCAGTTGTCGAGACTACCCCCTACTTTTATAGGGACCTCTAGCCCTCACTTTCAACCATCTACACCGACCATTCAATCCCTCTATCTTTGGCTTAGCTATTCTAGGTTAGTTAACTTTGGCTATGAGTGGTTTAATTGTTGTAGAATTTAGTCGATTTTTGCATACTATGGTTCATTATTGTGGATATGACTCTTTCCTTGCCCTTTAGTTTAGTGGGTAGCAGGCTCTTTTCACTTGTGTGCGTCTAGCTTTTTCTAAAGGCTTGCAGCAGGCAATGGCTAACGATAAACCTAAGTGGGAGATAGAGCTATGCGATCTAAAATGGATTCCATTATGAACGATCAAACTTGGAAGTTGGCCCCTTTGCCAGAAGGCAAACATGATTCTCCACTCAAGTGGATCGATCGATAAGTGAAAGGTTACACGCCACACTAAATCAAAGTAGGTTAGTGGAAAAAGGTTTTAAGTAAGAAAAAGGTGCGGACTTTGACGAGACCTTTTTGCATGTGGTGAGATTGACTACTTTTCATACTGTGTTTGCCTTGATGGCCAAGGATGGCATGGACCTTGTACAATTGCATTCGGGATGCTATTTTGCACAGTGACCTTCATGACGAGATCTGCATGCAACAATGGCCAGAAGGTTTTGTGTAACATGGTAAAGAAAAGCCTGTCTAATTTGCAAGCTAAGAAAGAGTCTTTAGGGATGGATCATAGTACGCCCCAAGGAATGGTACAACAATTCTAATATCTTTGTGTAGTCTGAGGGCTACAAGAGAAGTAATGCTTGCACACCATTGCTCACACACTAGAGAGCTAAAGATGGCAACTTGATAATGTCGATTTTCTATGTGGATGATATATTGACAGCTGGAAAGAAGCAGTTATGAGATTGATGCCCTAACGAAAAGGCAAACGAGAACATTCGAAATAAAGAATTTGGGACATGAAAATCGCATTCTTGGTATATGCATAATCAAGGGCAAAACAAAGAGATCGTTCTATCTGTCCACAAAAAGATTATGCCTGTGAAGTGTTATAACATTTTAATATTAGGGATAGAACAAAGAGATTGCTATGTCTATCTCACACAAGGATTATGTCAGTAAAGTGATATACAACATTTCAATACGGAGGGAGGGGAGATAATCAATACTCCATTTCCTCCATATGTAAAAATGTGCGTGGATGATTGTCCCAAATGTGATGAGGAGAGAGCACTAAAATGGCTAAGGTTCCAGATTCATCATGTGCGGGTAGCCTCATGTATGCTATATATAATTGCCACTTAAGTGCTTGCATTGCTTTTGCATTGGGAATAGTGAGTAGGTACATATCAAAGGAAGCATTGGGAAGTAGTGAAAGGTACTTGAGTGGCATAGAAGGTATGGTATGTCTATACGGGAGGAGTAGCAATCATCTACTTGGATAAACATATCCAAATCATGCGGGAAATGTTGACAACAAAAAGTCGACCGTAGGATCTATTTCTCCCCTGGTCTAGTGGTGCAATCTCATGGTTATCTTGTTTGTAAAGGAGTGTGGCATTATCTGCCGCTACAACTAGAGCACGTTGCACCAACCACAAAGGTATGCAAAGAGAACATGCGGCTTACTCGTTTGGTGGGGAGACTTGGGCCTTAGTAAAGGCATGTCCTTATTGTGTAGTGACAGCGAGATTACCATCTTCCTAGCAAATAATCCTCTCTTTCATGCGGAAAACAAGCACATAGAAGTGAGATATCACTTAATTTGCACAGTACTCGAGAACAAGCAACTTTAAGACCGATGGTAACCCTACAAAAAAACTTACTCACCAAGAGTCTACCCTCCGAAAAAAATTCACATTACAAGGAGTTGATGGGCATTGGGTGAGGGTACCTCAAATAACCTCTTATTCGTTTGTCTCCCTCAAAGGCATATTGACCTTTGAGCGGGAGGCCGTTGGGATAAAGACTAATGTGGATGGCTACCCATCTTACTGACTAACCCTAATTATACATGCGCGTACTCATTCTTTATTCTTTCAATAACGAGTAATAAAGCGGTGCTTACAATAGAGCTATCGAGGGTACCACAAACATAGTGTCATCTTTGTGTGCGGTTGCATGCGTGTACACGTGCGCAATCTCGAGCTCCCTTGTTGCTCCATCAAGTACTTCTAGAAACAAAGGCAAATGAAAGAATTTTTGCCTCAAAATAGAAAAACTAGACTCTCTTAGGAGATTGGACAAGGTAGGTGGTCATTTAAGAAAACTGGACAAAGTTTTAGGGAAATATGGTAGGGTGTAGGCTAGGATTGAGTAAGGGGAAAGTTTAGAATAAAGTAATGTAGTACGGAATAATTTGGAGAGAATGTACTTGATTCTCTCAGTTGTGTGCCGTTGTCGGGACTACCCCCTACTTATATAGGGACATGTGAAAACCATCTTCCTAGTAAAGAATCCTCAGTTATATGCCGTTGTCAAGATTACCATCTTCCTAGCAAAGAATCCTCTCTCCCATGTGAAAACCAAGCGCATAGAAGTGAGGCATCAATTAATTTTCCAAGTACTCGAGGACAAACAACTTTAAGACCGATGGTAACCCTGCAAAAAAGCTTACTCACCCAGAATCTACCCTTTGAAAAAATTTCATATTATAGGGAGTTGATGGGCATTTGGCGCAGGTACCTCAAATAGCCTCTTATTCGTTCGTCTCCCTCAAAGGCACATTGACCTTTGAGTAGGAGGTCGTTGGGATAAAGACTAATGTGGATAGCTGCCCATCTTACTGACTAACCCTAATTATACATGTGCGTACTGATTCTTTATTCTTTCAATAATAAGTAATAAAGCAGTGCTTACAATAGAGCTCTCGAGGGTACCACAAACATAGTGTCATCTCTGTGTGTCAATGCGTGCACGCACGCGCGCGCAATCTCAAGTCCCCTTGTTGCTCCACCGAGTACTTCTAGAAACAAAGGCGAAATAAAGAATTTTTTTGCTCAAAAGAGCAAAACTTGACTCTCTTAGGAGATTGGACGAGGTCAATATTGGGTCATTTAAGCAAACTAGACAAAGTTTCAGGGCAATATGGTAGGGTGCAGGCTACAATTGAGTAGGGTATAGTTTAGAATAAAGCAATGTAGTATGGAAAAATTTGGGGAGTAGGTGCTTGATTCTCCCAATTGCGTGCAGTTGTCGAGACTACCCCCTACTTTTATAGGGACCTCTAGCCCTCACTTTCAACCATCTACACCGACCATTCAATCCCTCTATCTTTGGCTTAGCTATTCTAGGTTAGTTAACTTTGGCTATGAGTGGTTTAATTGTTGTAGAATTTAGTCGATTTTTGCATACTATGGTTCATTATTGTGGATATGACTCTTTCCTTGCCCTTTAGTTTAGTGGGTAGCAGGCTCTTTTCACTTGTGTGCGTCTAGCTTTTTCTAAAGGCTTGCAGCAGGCAATGGCTAACGATAAACCTAAGTGGGAGATAGAGCTATGCGATCTAAAATGGATTCCATTATGAACGATCAAACTTGGAAGTTGGCCCCTTTGCCAGAAGGCAAACATGATTCTCCACTCAAGTGGATCGATCGATAAGTGAAAGGTTACACGCCACACTAAATCAAAGTAGGTTAGTGGAAAAAGGTTTTAAGTAAGAAAAAGGTGCGGACTTTGACGAGACCTTTTTGCATGTGGTGAGATTGACTACTTTTCATACTGTGTTTGCCTTGATGGCCAAGGATGGCATGGACCTTGTACAATTGCATTCGGGATGCTATTTTGCACAGTGACCTTCATGACGAGATCTGCATGCAACAATGGCCAGAAGGTTTTGTGTAACATGGTAAAGAAAAGCCTGTCTAATTTGCAAGCTAAGAAAGAGTCTTTAGGGATGGATCATAGTACGCCCCAAGGAATGGTACAACAATTCTAATATCTTTGTGTAGTCTGAGGGCTACAAGAGAAGTAATGCTTGCACACCATTGCTCACACACTAGAGAGCTAAAGATGGCAACTTGATAATGTCGATTTTCTATGTGGATGATATATTGACAGCTGGAAAGAAGCAGTTATGAGATTGATGCCCTAACGAAAAGGCAAACGAGAACATTCGAAATAAAGAATTTGGGACATGAAAATCGCATTCTTGGTATATGCATAATCAAGGGCAAAACAAAGAGATCGTTCTATCTGTCCACAAAAAGATTATGCCTGTGAAGTGTTATAACATTTTAATATTAGGGATAGAACAAAGAGATTGCTATGTCTATCTCACACAAGGATTATGTCAGTAAAGTGATATACAACATTTCAATACGGAGGGAGGGGAGATAATCAATACTCCATTTCCTCCATATGTAAAAATGTGCGTGGATGATTGTCCCAAATGTGATGAGGAGAGAGCACTAAAATGGCTAAGGTTCCAGATTCATCATGTGCGGGTAGCCTCATGTATGCTATATATAATTGCCACTTAAGTGCTTGCATTGCTTTTGCATTGGGAATAGTGAGTAGGTACATATCAAAGGAAGCATTGGGAAGTAGTGAAAGGTACTTGAGTGGCATAGAAGGTATGGTATGTCTATACGGGAGGAGTAGCAATCATCTACTTGGATAAACATATCCAAATCATGCGGGAAATGTTGACAACAAAAAGTCGACCGTAGGATCTATTTCTCCCCTGGTCTAGTGGTGCAATCTCATGGTTATCTTGTTTGTAAAGGAGTGTGGCATTATCTGCCGCTACAACTAGAGCACGTTGCACCAACCACAAAGGTATGCAAAGAGAACATGCGGCTTACTCGTTTGGTGGGGAGACTTGGGCCTTAGTAAAGGCATGTCCTTATTGTGTAGTGACAGCGAGATTACCATCTTCCTAGCAAATAATCCTCTCTTTCATGCGGAAAACAAGCACATAGAAGTGAGATATCACTTAATTTGCACAGTACTCGAGAACAAGCAACTTTAAGACCGATGGTAACCCTACAAAAAAACTTACTCACCAAGAGTCTACCCTCCGAAAAAAATTCACATTACAAGGAGTTGATGGGCATTGGGTGAGGGTACCTCAAATAACCTCTTATTCGTTTGTCTCCCTCAAAGGCATATTGACCTTTGAGCGGGAGGCCGTTGGGATAAAGACTAATGTGGATGGCTACCCATCTTACTGACTAACCCTAATTATACATGCGCGTACTCATTCTTTATTCTTTCAATAACGAGTAATAAAGCGGTGCTTACAATAGAGCTATCGAGGGTACCACAAACATAGTGTCATCTTTGTGTGCGGTTGCATGCGTGTACACGTGCGCAATCTCGAGCTCCCTTGTTGCTCCATCAAGTACTTCTAGAAACAAAGGCAAATGAAAGAATTTTTGCCTCAAAATAGAAAAACTAGACTCTCTTAGGAGATTGGACAAGGTAGGTGGTCATTTAAGAAAACTGGACAAAGTTTTAGGGAAATATGGTAGGGTGTAGGCTAGGATTGAGTAAGGGGAAAGTTTAGAATAAAGTAATGTAGTACGGAATAATTTGGAGAGAATGTACTTGATTCTCTCAGTTGTGTGCCGTTGTCGGGACTACCCCCTACTTATATAGGGACATGTGAAAACCATCTTCCTAGTAAAGAATCCTCAGTTATATGCCGTTGTCAAGATTACCATCTTCCTAGCAAAGAATCCTCTCTCCCATGTGAAAACCAAGCGCATAGAAGTGAGGCATCAATTAATTTTCCAAGTACTCGAGGACAAACAACTTTAAGACCGATGGTAACCCTGCAAAAAAGCTTACTCACCCAGAATCTACCCTTTGAAAAAATTTCATATTATAGGGAGTTGATGGGCATTTGGCGCAGGTACCTCAAATAGCCTCTTATTCGTTCGTCTCCCTCAAAGGCACATTGACCTTTGAGTAGGAGGTCGTTGGGATAAAGACTAATGTGGATAGCTGCCCATCTTACTGACTAACCCTAATTATACATGTGCGTACTGATTCTTTATTCTTTCAATAATAAGTAATAAAGCAGTGCTTACAATAGAGCTCTCGAGGGTACCACAAACATAGTGTCATCTCTGTGTGTCAATGCGTGCACGCACGCGCGCGCAATCTCAAGTCCCCTTGTTGCTCCACCGAGTACTTCTAGAAACAAAGGCGAAATAAAGAATTTTTTTGCTCAAAAGAGCAAAACTTGACTCTCTTAGGAGATTGGACGAGGTCAATATTGGGTCATTTAAGCAAACTAGACAAAGTTTCAGGGCAATATGGTAGGGTGCAGGCTACAATTGAGTAGGGTATAGTTTAGAATAAAGCAATGTAGTATGGAAAAATTTGGGGAGTAGGTGCTTGATTCTCCCAATTGCGTGCAGTTGTCGAGACTACCCCCTACTTTTATAGGGACCTCTAGCCCTCACTTTCAACCATCTACACCGACCATTCAATCCCTCTATCTTTGGCTTAGCTATTCTAGGTTAGTTAACTTTGGCTATGAGTGGTTTAATTGTTGTAGAATTTAGTCGATTTTTGCATACTATGGTTCATTATTGTGGATATGACTCTTTCCTTGCCCTTTAGTTTAGTGGGTAGCAGGCTCTTTTCACTTGTGTGCGTCTAGCTTTTTCTAAAGGCTTGCAGCAGGCAATGGCTAACGATAAACCTAAGTGGGAGATAGAGCTATGCGATCTAAAATGGATTCCATTATGAACGATCAAACTTGGAAGTTGGCCCCTTTGCCAGAAGGCAAACATGATTCTCCACTCAAGTGGATCGATCGATAAGTGAAAGGTTACACGCCACACTAAATCAAAGTAGGTTAGTGGAAAAAGGTTTTAAGTAAGAAAAAGGTGCGGACTTTGACGAGACCTTTTTGCATGTGGTGAGATTGACTACTTTTCATACTGTGTTTGCCTTGATGGCCAAGGATGGCATGGACCTTGTACAATTGCATTCGGGATGCTATTTTGCACAGTGACCTTCATGACGAGATCTGCATGCAACAATGGCCAGAAGGTTTTGTGTAACATGGTAAAGAAAAGCCTGTCTAATTTGCAAGCTAAGAAAGAGTCTTTAGGGATGGATCATAGTACGCCCCAAGGAATGGTACAACAATTCTAATATCTTTGTGTAGTCTGAGGGCTACAAGAGAAGTAATGCTTGCACACCATTGCTCACACACTAGAGAGCTAAAGATGGCAACTTGATAATGTCGATTTTCTATGTGGATGATATATTGACAGCTGGAAAGAAGCAGTTATGAGATTGATGCCCTAACGAAAAGGCAAACGAGAACATTCGAAATAAAGAATTTGGGACATGAAAATCGCATTCTTGGTATATGCATAATCAAGGGCAAAACAAAGAGATCGTTCTATCTGTCCACAAAAAGATTATGCCTGTGAAGTGTTATAACATTTTAATATTAGGGATAGAACAAAGAGATTGCTATGTCTATCTCACACAAGGATTATGTCAGTAAAGTGATATACAACATTTCAATACGGAGGGAGGGGAGATAATCAATACTCCATTTCCTCCATATGTAAAAATGTGCGTGGATGATTGTCCCAAATGTGATGAGGAGAGAGCACTAAAATGGCTAAGGTTCCAGATTCATCATGTGCGGGTAGCCTCATGTATGCTATATATAATTGCCACTTAAGTGCTTGCATTGCTTTTGCATTGGGAATAGTGAGTAGGTACATATCAAAGGAAGCATTGGGAAGTAGTGAAAGGTACTTGAGTGGCATAGAAGGTATGGTATGTCTATACGGGAGGAGTAGCAATCATCTACTTGGATAAACATATCCAAATCATGCGGGAAATGTTGACAACAAAAAGTCGACCGTAGGATCTATTTCTCCCCTGGTCTAGTGGTGCAATCTCATGGTTATCTTGTTTGTAAAGGAGTGTGGCATTATCTGCCGCTACAACTAGAGCACGTTGCACCAACCACAAAGGTATGCAAAGAGAACATGCGGCTTACTCGTTTGGTGGGGAGACTTGGGCCTTAGTAAAGGCATGTCCTTATTGTGTAGTGACAGCGAGATTACCATCTTCCTAGCAAATAATCCTCTCTTTCATGCGGAAAACAAGCACATAGAAGTGAGATATCACTTAATTTGCACAGTACTCGAGAACAAGCAACTTTAAGACCGATGGTAACCCTACAAAAAAACTTACTCACCAAGAGTCTACCCTCCGAAAAAAATTCACATTACAAGGAGTTGATGGGCATTGGGTGAGGGTACCTCAAATAACCTCTTATTCGTTTGTCTCCCTCAAAGGCATATTGACCTTTGAGCGGGAGGCCGTTGGGATAAAGACTAATGTGGATGGCTACCCATCTTACTGACTAACCCTAATTATACATGCGCGTACTCATTCTTTATTCTTTCAATAACGAGTAATAAAGCGGTGCTTACAATAGAGCTATCGAGGGTACCACAAACATAGTGTCATCTTTGTGTGCGGTTGCATGCGTGTACACGTGCGCAATCTCGAGCTCCCTTGTTGCTCCATCAAGTACTTCTAGAAACAAAGGCAAATGAAAGAATTTTTGCCTCAAAATAGAAAAACTAGACTCTCTTAGGAGATTGGACAAGGTAGGTGGTCATTTAAGAAAACTGGACAAAGTTTTAGGGAAATATGGTAGGGTGTAGGCTAGGATTGAGTAAGGGGAAAGTTTAGAATAAAGTAATGTAGTACGGAATAATTTGGAGAGAATGTACTTGATTCTCTCAGTTGTGTGCCGTTGTCGGGACTACCCCCTACTTATATAGGGACATGTGAAAACCATCTTCCTAGTAAAGAATCCTCAGTTATATGCCGTTGTCAAGATTACCATCTTCCTAGCAAAGAATCCTCTCTCCCATGTGAAAACCAAGCGCATAGAAGTGAGGCATCAATTAATTTTCCAAGTACTCGAGGACAAACAACTTTAAGACCGATGGTAACCCTGCAAAAAAGCTTACTCACCCAGAATCTACCCTTTGAAAAAATTTCATATTATAGGGAGTTGATGGGCATTTGGCGCAGGTACCTCAAATAGCCTCTTATTCGTTCGTCTCCCTCAAAGGCACATTGACCTTTGAGTAGGAGGTCGTTGGGATAAAGACTAATGTGGATAGCTGCCCATCTTACTGACTAACCCTAATTATACATGTGCGTACTGATTCTTTATTCTTTCAATAATAAGTAATAAAGCAGTGCTTACAATAGAGCTCTCGAGGGTACCACAAACATAGTGTCATCTCTGTGTGTCAATGCGTGCACGCACGCGCGCGCAATCTCAAGTCCCCTTGTTGCTCCACCGAGTACTTCTAGAAACAAAGGCGAAATAAAGAATTTTTTTGCTCAAAAGAGCAAAACTTGACTCTCTTAGGAGATTGGACGAGGTCAATATTGGGTCATTTAAGCAAACTAGACAAAGTTTCAGGGCAATATGGTAGGGTGCAGGCTACAATTGAGTAGGGTATAGTTTAGAATAAAGCAATGTAGTATGGAAAAATTTGGGGAGTAGGTGCTTGATTCTCCCAATTGCGTGCAGTTGTCGAGACTACCCCCTACTTTTATAGGGACCTCTAGCCCTCACTTTCAACCATCTACACCGACCATTCAATCCCTCTATCTTTGGCTTAGCTATTCTAGGTTAGTTAACTTTGGCTATGAGTGGTTTAATTGTTGTAGAATTTAGTCGATTTTTGCATACTATGGTTCATTATTGTGGATATGACTCTTTCCTTGCCCTTTAGTTTAGTGGGTAGCAGGCTCTTTTCACTTGTGTGCGTCTAGCTTTTTCTAAAGGCTTGCAGCAGGCAATGGCTAACGATAAACCTAAGTGGGAGATAGAGCTATGCGATCTAAAATGGATTCCATTATGAACGATCAAACTTGGAAGTTGGCCCCTTTGCCAGAAGGCAAACATGATTCTCCACTCAAGTGGATCGATCGATAAGTGAAAGGTTACACGCCACACTAAATCAAAGTAGGTTAGTGGAAAAAGGTTTTAAGTAAGAAAAAGGTGCGGACTTTGACGAGACCTTTTTGCATGTGGTGAGATTGACTACTTTTCATACTGTGTTTGCCTTGATGGCCAAGGATGGCATGGACCTTGTACAATTGCATTCGGGATGCTATTTTGCACAGTGACCTTCATGACGAGATCTGCATGCAACAATGGCCAGAAGGTTTTGTGTAACATGGTAAAGAAAAGCCTGTCTAATTTGCAAGCTAAGAAAGAGTCTTTAGGGATGGATCATAGTACGCCCCAAGGAATGGTACAACAATTCTAATATCTTTGTGTAGTCTGAGGGCTACAAGAGAAGTAATGCTTGCACACCATTGCTCACACACTAGAGAGCTAAAGATGGCAACTTGATAATGTCGATTTTCTATGTGGATGATATATTGACAGCTGGAAAGAAGCAGTTATGAGATTGATGCCCTAACGAAAAGGCAAACGAGAACATTCGAAATAAAGAATTTGGGACATGAAAATCGCATTCTTGGTATATGCATAATCAAGGGCAAAACAAAGAGATCGTTCTATCTGTCCACAAAAAGATTATGCCTGTGAAGTGTTATAACATTTTAATATTAGGGATAGAACAAAGAGATTGCTATGTCTATCTCACACAAGGATTATGTCAGTAAAGTGATATACAACATTTCAATACGGAGGGAGGGGAGATAATCAATACTCCATTTCCTCCATATGTAAAAATGTGCGTGGATGATTGTCCCAAATGTGATGAGGAGAGAGCACTAAAATGGCTAAGGTTCCAGATTCATCATGTGCGGGTAGCCTCATGTATGCTATATATAATTGCCACTTAAGTGCTTGCATTGCTTTTGCATTGGGAATAGTGAGTAGGTACATATCAAAGGAAGCATTGGGAAGTAGTGAAAGGTACTTGAGTGGCATAGAAGGTATGGTATGTCTATACGGGAGGAGTAGCAATCATCTACTTGGATAAACATATCCAAATCATGCGGGAAATGTTGACAACAAAAAGTCGACCGTAGGATCTATTTCTCCCCTGGTCTAGTGGTGCAATCTCATGGTTATCTTGTTTGTAAAGGAGTGTGGCATTATCTGCCGCTACAACTAGAGCACGTTGCACCAACCACAAAGGTATGCAAAGAGAACATGCGGCTTACTCGTTTGGTGGGGAGACTTGGGCCTTAGTAAAGGCATGTCCTTATTGTGTAGTGACAGCGAGATTACCATCTTCCTAGCAAATAATCCTCTCTTTCATGCGGAAAACAAGCACATAGAAGTGAGATATCACTTAATTTGCACAGTACTCGAGAACAAGCAACTTTAAGACCGATGGTAACCCTACAAAAAAACTTACTCACCAAGAGTCTACCCTCCGAAAAAAATTCACATTACAAGGAGTTGATGGGCATTGGGTGAGGGTACCTCAAATAACCTCTTATTCGTTTGTCTCCCTCAAAGGCATATTGACCTTTGAGCGGGAGGCCGTTGGGATAAAGACTAATGTGGATGGCTACCCATCTTACTGACTAACCCTAATTATACATGCGCGTACTCATTCTTTATTCTTTCAATAACGAGTAATAAAGCGGTGCTTACAATAGAGCTATCGAGGGTACCACAAACATAGTGTCATCTTTGTGTGCGGTTGCATGCGTGTACACGTGCGCAATCTCGAGCTCCCTTGTTGCTCCATCAAGTACTTCTAGAAACAAAGGCAAATGAAAGAATTTTTGCCTCAAAATAGAAAAACTAGACTCTCTTAGGAGATTGGACAAGGTAGGTGGTCATTTAAGAAAACTGGACAAAGTTTTAGGGAAATATGGTAGGGTGTAGGCTAGGATTGAGTAAGGGGAAAGTTTAGAATAAAGTAATGTAGTACGGAATAATTTGGAGAGAATGTACTTGATTCTCTCAGTTGTGTGCCGTTGTCGGGACTACCCCCTACTTATATAGGGACATGTGAAAACCATCTTCCTAGTAAAGAATCCTCAGTTATATGCCGTTGTCAAGATTACCATCTTCCTAGCAAAGAATCCTCTCTCCCATGTGAAAACCAAGCGCATAGAAGTGAGGCATCAATTAATTTCCCAAGTACTCGAGGACAAACAACTTTAAGACCGATGGTAACCCTGCAAAAAAGCTTACTCACCCAGAATCTACCCTTTGAAAAAATTTCATATTATAGGGAGTTGATGGGCATTTGGCGCAGGTACCTCAAATAGCCTCTTATTCGTTCGTCTCCCTCAAAGGCACATTGACCTTTGAGTAGGAGGTCGTTGGGATAAAGACTAATGTGGATAGCTGCCCATCTTACTGACTAACCCTAATTATACATGTGCGTACTGATTCTTTATTCTTTCAATAATAAGTAATAAAGCAGTGCTTACAATAGAGCTCTCGAGGGTACCACAAACATAGTGTCATCTCTGTGTGTCAATGCGTGCACGCACGCGCGCGCAATCTCAAGTCCCCTTGTTGCTCCACCGAGTACTTCTAGAAACAAAGGCGAAATAAAGAATTTTTTTGCTCAAAAGAGCAAAACTTGACTCTCTTAGGAGATTGGACGAGGTCAATATTGGGTCATTTAAGCAAACTAGACAAAGTTTCAGGGCAATATGGTAGGGTGCAGGCTACAATTGAGTAGGGTATAGTTTAGAATAAAGCAATGTAGTATGGAAAAATTTGGGGAGTAGGTGCTTGATTCTCCCAATTGCGTGCAGTTGTCGAGACTACCCCCTACTTTTATAGGGACCTCTAGCCCTCACTTTCAACCATCTACACCGACCATTCAATCCCTCTATCTTTGGCTTAGCTATTCTAGGTTAGTTAACTTTGGCTATGAGTGGTTTAATTGTTGTAGAATTTAGTCGATTTTTGCATACTATGGTTCATTATTGTGGATATGACTCTTTCCTTGCCCTTTAGTTTAGTGGGTAGCAGGCTCTTTTCACTTGTGTGCGTCTAGCTTTTTCTAAAGGCTTGCAGCAGGCAATGGCTAACGATAAACCTAACTGGGAGATAGAGCTATGCGATCTAAAATGGATTCCATTATGAACGATCAAACTTGGAAGTTGGCCCCTTTGCCAGAAGGCAAACATGATTCTCCACTCAAGTGGATCGATCGATAAGTGAAAGGTTACACGCCACACTAAATCAAAGTAGGTTAGTGGAAAAAGGTTTTAAGTAAGAAAAAGGTGCGGACTTTGACGAGACCTTTTTGCATGTGGTGAGATTGACTACTTTTCATACTGTGTTTGCCTTGATGGCCAAGGATGGCATGGACCTTGTACAATTGCATTCGGGATGCTATTTTGCACAGTGACCTTCATGACGAGATCTGCATGCAACAATGGCCAGAAGGTTTTGTGTAACATGGTAAAGAAAAGCCTGTCTAATTTGCAAGCTAAGAAAGAGTCTTTAGGGATGGATCATAGTACGCCCCAAGGAATGGTACAACAATTCTAATATCTTTGTGTAGTCTGAGGGCTACAAGAGAAGTAATGCTTGCACACCATTGCTCACACACTAGAGAGCTAAAGATGGCAACTTGATAATGTCGATTTTCTATGTGGATGATATATTGACAGCTGGAAAGAAGCAGTTATGAGATTGATGCCCTAACGAAAAGGCAAACGAGAACATTCGAAATAAAGAATTTGGGACATGAAAATCGCATTCTTGGTATATGCATAATCAAGGGCAAAACAAAGAGATCGTTCTATCTGTCCACAAAAAGATTATGCCTGTGAAGTGTTATAACATTTTAATATTAGGGATAGAACAAAGAGATTGCTATGTCTATCTCACACAAGGATTATGTCAGTAAAGTGATATACAACATTTCAATACGGAGGGAGGGGAGATAATCAATACTCCATTTCCTCCATATGTAAAAATGTGCGTGGATGATTGTCCCAAATGTGATGAGGAGAGAGCACTAAAATGGCTAAGGTTCCAGATTCATCATGTGCGGGTAGCCTCATGTATGCTATATATAATTGCCACTTAAGTGCTTGCATTGCTTTTGCATTGGGAATAGTGAGTAGGTACATATCAAAGGAAGCATTGGGAAGTAGTGAAAGGTACTTGAGTGGCATAGAAGGTATGGTATGTCTATACGGGAGGAGTAGCAATCATCTACTTGGATAAACATATCCAAATCATGCGGGAAATGTTGACAACAAAAAGTCGACCGTAGGATCTATTTCTCCCCTGGTCTAGTGGTGCAATCTCATGGTTATCTTGTTTGTAAAGGAGTGTGGCATTATCTGCCGCTACAACTAGAGCACGTTGCACCAACCACAAAGGTATGCAAAGAGAACATGCGGCTTACTCGTTTGGTGGGGAGACTTGGGCCTTAGTAAAGGCATGTCCTTATTGTGTAGTGACAGCGAGATTACCATCTTCCTAGCAAATAATCCTCTCTTTCATGCGGAAAACAAGCACATAGAAGTGAGATATCACTTAATTTGCACAGTACTCGAGAACAAGCAACTTTAAGACCGATGGTAACCCTACAAAAAAACTTACTCACCAAGAGTCTACCCTCCGAAAAAAATTCACATTACAAGGAGTTGATGGGCATTGGGTGAGGGTACCTCAAATAACCTCTTATTCGTTTGTCTCCCTCAAAGGCATATTGACCTTTGAGCGGGAGGCCGTTGGGATAAAGACTAATGTGGATGGCTACCCATCTTACTGACTAACCCTAATTATACATGCGCGTACTCATTCTTTATTCTTTCAATAACGAGTAATAAAGCGGTGCTTACAATAGAGCTATCGAGGGTACCACAAACATAGTGTCATCTTTGTGTGCGGTTGCATGCGTGTACACGTGCGCAATCTCGAGCTCCCTTGTTGCTCCATCAAGTACTTCTAGAAACAAAGGCAAATGAAAGAATTTTTGCCTCAAAATAGAAAAACTAGACTCTCTTAGGAGATTGGACAAGGTAGGTGGTCATTTAAGAAAACTGGACAAAGTTTTAGGGAAATATGGTAGGGTGTAGGCTAGGATTGAGTAAGGGGAAAGTTTAGAATAAAGTAATGTAGTACGGAATAATTTGGAGAGAATGTACTTGATTCTCTCAGTTGTGTGCCGTTGTCGGGACTACCCCCTACTTATATAGGGACATGTGAAAACCATCTTCCTAGTAAAGAATCCTCAGTTATATGCCGTTGTCAAGATTACCATCTTCCTAGCAAAGAATCCTCTCTCCCATGTGAAAACCAAGCGCATAGAAGTGAGGCATCAATTAATTTCCCAAGTACTCGAGGACAAACAACTTTAAGACCGATGGTAACCCTGCAAAAAAGCTTACTCACCCAGAATCTACCCTTTGAAAAAATTTCATATTATAGGGAGTTGATGGGCATTTGGCGCAGGTACCTCAAATAGCCTCTTATTCGTTCGTCTCCCTCAAAGGCACATTGACCTTTGAGTAGGAGGTCGTTGGGATAAAGACTAATGTGGATAGCTGCCCATCTTACTGACTAACCCTAATTATACATGTGCGTACTGATTCTTTATTCTTTCAATAATAAGTAATAAAGCAGTGCTTACAATAGAGCTCTCGAGGGTACCACAAACATAGTGTCATCTCTGTGTGTCAATGCGTGCACGCACGCGCGCGCAATCTCAAGTCCCCTTGTTGCTCCACCGAGTACTTCTAGAAACAAAGGCGAAATAAAGAATTTTTTTGCTCAAAAGAGCAAAACTTGACTCTCTTAGGAGATTGGACGAGGTCAATATTGGGTCATTTAAGCAAACTAGACAAAGTTTCAGGGCAATATGGTAGGGTGCAGGCTACAATTGAGTAGGGTATAGTTTAGAATAAAGCAATGTAGTATGGAAAAATTTGGGGAGTAGGTGCTTGATTCTCCCAATTGCGTGCAGTTGTCGAGACTACCCCCTACTTTTATAGGGACCTCTAGCCCTCACTTTCAACCATCTACACCGACCATTCAATCCCTCTATCTTTGGCTTAGCTATTCTAGGTTAGTTAACTTTGGCTATGAGTGGTTTAATTGTTGTAGAATTTAGTCGATTTTTGCATACTATGGTTCATTATTGTGGATATGACTCTTTCCTTGCCCTTTAGTTTAGTGGGTAGCAGGCTCTTTTCACTTGTGTGCGTCTAGCTTTTTCTAAAGGCTTGCAGCAGGCAATGGCTAACGATAAACCTAACTGGGAGATAGAGCTATGCGATCTAAAATGGATTCCATTATGAACGATCAAACTTGGAAGTTGGCCCCTTTGCCAGAAGGCAAACATGATTCTCCACTCAAGTGGATCGATCGATAAGTGAAAGGTTACACGCCACACTAAATCAAAGTAGGTTAGTGGAAAAAGGTTTTAAGTAAGAAAAAGGTGCGGACTTTGACGAGACCTTTTTGCATGTGGTGAGATTGACTACTTTTCATACTGTGTTTGCCTTGATGGCCAAGGATGGCATGGACCTTGTACAATTGCATTCGGGATGCTATTTTGCACAGTGACCTTCATGACGAGATCTGCATGCAACAATGGCCAGAAGGTTTTGTGTAACATGGTAAAGAAAAGCCTGTCTAATTTGCAAGCTAAGAAAGAGTCTTTAGGGATGGATCATAGTACGCCCCAAGGAATGGTACAACAATTCTAATATCTTTGTGTAGTCTGAGGGCTACAAGAGAAGTAATGCTTGCACACCATTGCTCACACACTAGAGAGCTAAAGATGGCAACTTGATAATGTCGATTTTCTATGTGGATGATATATTGACAGCTGGAAAGAAGCAGTTATGAGATTGATGCCCTAACGAAAAGGCAAACGAGAACATTCGAAATAAAGAATTTGGGACATGAAAATCGCATTCTTGGTATATGCATAATCAAGGGCAAAACAAAGAGATCGTTCTATCTGTCCACAAAAAGATTATGCCTGTGAAGTGTTATAACATTTTAATATTAGGGATAGAACAAAGAGATTGCTATGTCTATCTCACACAAGGATTATGTCAGTAAAGTGATATACAACATTTCAATACGGAGGGAGGGGAGATAATCAATACTCCATTTCCTCCATATGTAAAAATGTGCGTGGATGATTGTCCCAAATGTGATGAGGAGAGAGCACTAAAATGGCTAAGGTTCCAGATTCATCATGTGCGGGTAGCCTCATGTATGCTATATATAATTGCCACTTAAGTGCTTGCATTGCTTTTGCATTGGGAATAGTGAGTAGGTACATATCAAAGGAAGCATTGGGAAGTAGTGAAAGGTACTTGAGTGGCATAGAAGGTATGGTATGTCTATACGGGAGGAGTAGCAATCATCTACTTGGATAAACATATCCAAATCATGCGGGAAATGTTGACAACAAAAAGTCGACCGTAGGATCTATTTCTCCCCTGGTCTAGTGGTGCAATCTCATGGTTATCTTGTTTGTAAAGGAGTGTGGCATTATCTGCCGCTACAACTAGAGCACGTTGCACCAACCACAAAGGTATGCAAAGAGAACATGCGGCTTACTCGTTTGGTGGGGAGACTTGGGCCTTAGTAAAGGCATGTCCTTATTGTGTAGTGACAGCGAGATTACCATCTTCCTAGCAAATAATCCTCTCTTTCATGCGGAAAACAAGCACATAGAAGTGAGATATCACTTAATTTGCACAGTACTCGAGAACAAGCAACTTTAAGACCGATGGTAACCCTACAAAAAAACTTACTCACCAAGAGTCTACCCTCCGAAAAAAATTCACATTACAAGGAGTTGATGGGCATTGGGTGAGGGTACCTCAAATAACCTCTTATTCGTTTGTCTCCCTCAAAGGCATATTGACCTTTGAGCGGGAGGCCGTTGGGATAAAGACTAATGTGGATGGCTACCCATCTTACTGACTAACCCTAATTATACATGCGCGTACTCATTCTTTATTCTTTCAATAACGAGTAATAAAGCGGTGCTTACAATAGAGCTATCGAGGGTACCACAAACATAGTGTCATCTTTGTGTGCGGTTGCATGCGTGTACACGTGCGCAATCTCGAGCTCCCTTGTTGCTCCATCAAGTACTTCTAGAAACAAAGGCAAATGAAAGAATTTTTGCCTCAAAATAGAAAAACTAGACTCTCTTAGGAGATTGGACAAGGTAGGTGGTCATTTAAGAAAACTGGACAAAGTTTTAGGGAAATATGGTAGGGTGTAGGCTAGGATTGAGTAAGGGGAAAGTTTAGAATAAAGTAATGTAGTACGGAATAATTTGGAGAGAATGTACTTGATTCTCTCAGTTGTGTGCCGTTGTCGGGACTACCCCCTACTTATATAGGGACATGTGAAAACCATCTTCCTAGTAAAGAATCCTCAGTTATATGCCGTTGTCAAGATTACCATCTTCCTAGCAAAGAATCCTCTCTCCCATGTGAAAACCAAGCGCATAGAAGTGAGGCATCAATTAATTTCCCAAGTACTCGAGGACAAACAACTTTAAGACCGATGGTAACCCTGCAAAAAAGCTTACTCACCCAGAATCTACCCTTTGAAAAAATTTCATATTATAGGGAGTTGATGGGCATTTGGCGCAGGTACCTCAAATAGCCTCTTATTCGTTCGTCTCCCTCAAAGGCACATTGACCTTTGAGTAGGAGGTCGTTGGGATAAAGACTAATGTGGATAGCTGCCCATCTTACTGACTAACCCTAATTATACATGTGCGTACTGATTCTTTATTCTTTCAATAATAAGTAATAAAGCAGTGCTTACAATAGAGCTCTCGAGGGTACCACAAACATAGTGTCATCTCTGTGTGTCAATGCGTGCACGCACGCGCGCGCAATCTCAAGTCCCCTTGTTGCTCCACCGAGTACTTCTAGAAACAAAGGCGAAATAAAGAATTTTTTTGCTCAAAAGAGCAAAACTTGACTCTCTTAGGAGATTGGACGAGGTCAATATTGGGTCATTTAAGCAAACTAGACAAAGTTTCAGGGCAATATGGTAGGGTGCAGGCTACAATTGAGTAGGGTATAGTTTAGAATAAAGCAATGTAGTATGGAAAAATTTGGGGAGTAGGTGCTTGATTCTCCCAATTGCGTGCAGTTGTCGAGACTACCCCCTACTTTTATAGGGACCTCTAGCCCTCACTTTCAACCATCTACACCGACCATTCAATCCCTCTATCTTTGGCTTAGCTATTCTAGGTTAGTTAACTTTGGCTATGAGTGGTTTAATTGTTGTAGAATTTAGTCGATTTTTGCATACTATGGTTCATTATTGTGGATATGACTCTTTCCTTGCCCTTTAGTTTAGTGGGTAGCAGGCTCTTTTCACTTGTGTGCGTCTAGCTTTTTCTAAAGGCTTGCAGCAGGCAATGGCTAACGATAAACCTAACTGGGAGATAGAGCTATGCGATCTAAAATGGATTCCATTATGAACGATCAAACTTGGAAGTTGGCCCCTTTGCCAGAAGGCAAACATGATTCTCCACTCAAGTGGATCGATCGATAAGTGAAAGGTTACACGCCACACTAAATCAAAGTAGGTTAGTGGAAAAAGGTTTTAAGTAAGAAAAAGGTGCGGACTTTGACGAGACCTTTTTGCATGTGGTGAGATTGACTACTTTTCATACTGTGTTTGCCTTGATGGCCAAGGATGGCATGGACCTTGTACAATTGCATTCGGGATGCTATTTTGCACAGTGACCTTCATGACGAGATCTACATGCAACAATGGCCAGAAGGTTTTGTGTAACATGGTAAAGAAAAGCCTGTCTAATTTGCAAGCTAAGAAAGAGTCTTTAGGGATGGATCATAGTACGCCCCAAGGAATGGTACAACAATTCTAATATCTTTGTGTAGTCTGAGGGCTACAAGAGAAGTAATGCTTGCACACCATTGCTCACACACTAGAGAGCTAAAGATGGCAACTTGATAATGTCGATTTTCTATGTGGATGATATATTGACAGCTGGAAAGAAGCAGTTATGAGATTGATGCCCTAACGAAAAGGCAAACGAGAACATTCGAAATAAAGAATTTGGGACATGAAAATCGCATTCTTGGTATATGCATAATCAAGGGCAAAACAAAGAGATCGTTCTATCTGTCCACAAAAAGATTATGCCTGTGAAGTGTTATAACATTTTAATATTAGGGATAGAACAAAGAGATTGCTATGTCTATCTCACACAAGGATTATGTCAGTAAAGTGATATACAACATTTCAATACGGAGGGAGGGGAGATAATCAATACTCCATTTCCTCCATATGTAAAAATGTGCGTGGATGATTGTCCCAAATGTGATGAGGAGAGAGCACTAAAATGGCTAAGGTTCCAGATTCATCATGTGCGGGTAGCCTCATGTATGCTATATATAATTGCCACTTAAGTGCTTGCATTGCTTTTGCATTGGGAATAGTGAGTAGGTACATATCAAAGGAAGCATTGGGAAGTAGTGAAAGGTACTTGAGTGGCATAGAAGGTATGGTATGTCTATACGGGAGGAGTAGCAATCATCTACTTGGATAAACATATCCAAATCATGCGGGAAATGTTGACAACAAAAAGTCGACCGTAGGATCTATTTCTCCCCTGGTCTAGTGGTGCAATCTCATGGTTATCTTGTTTGTAAAGGAGTGTGGCATTATCTGCCGCTACAACTAGAGCACGTTGCACCAACCACAAAGGTATGCAAAGAGAACATGCGGCTTACTCGTTTGGTGGGGAGACTTGGGCCTTAGTAAAGGCATGTCCTTATTGTGTAGTGACAGCGAGATTACCATCTTCCTAGCAAATAATCCTCTCTTTCACGCGGAAAACAAGCACATAGAAGTGAGATATCACTTAATTTGCACAGTACTCGAGAACAAGCAACTTTAAGACCGATGGTAACCCTACAAAAAAACTTACTCACCAAGAGTCTACCCTCCGAAAAAAATTCACATTACAAGGAGTTGATGGGCATTGGGTGAGGGTACCTCAAATAACCTCTTATTCGTTTGTCTCCCTCAAAGGCATATTGACCTTTGAGCGGGAGGCCGTTGGGATAAAGACTAATGTGGATGGCTACCCATCTTACTGACTAACCCTAATTATACATGCGCGTACTCATTCTTTATTCTTTCAATAACGAGTAATAAAGCGGTGCTTACAATAGAGCTATCGAGGGTACCACAAACATAGTGTCATCTTTGTGTGCGGTTGCATGCGTGTACACGTGCGCAATCTCGAGCTCCCTTGTTGCTCCATCAAGTACTTCTAGAAACAAAGGCAAATGAAAGAATTTTTGCCTCAAAATAGAAAAACTAGACTCTCTTAGGAGATTGGACAAGGTAGGTGGTCATTTAAGAAAACTGGACAAAGTTTTAGGGAAATATGGTAGGGTGTAGGCTAGGATTGAGTAAGGGGAAAGTTTAGAATAAAGTAATGTAGTACGGAATAATTTGGAGAGAATGTACTTGATTCTCTCAGTTGTGTGCCGTTGTCGGGACTACCCCCTACTTATATAGGGACATGTGAAAACCATCTTCCTAGTAAAGAATCCTCAGTTATATGCCGTTGTCAAGATTACCATCTTCCTAGCAAAGAATCCTCTCTCCCATGTGAAAACCAAGCGCATAGAAGTGAGGCATCAATTAATTTCCCAAGTACTCGAGGACAAACAACTTTAAGACCGATGGTAACCCTGCAAAAAAGCTTACTCACCCAGAATCTACCCTTTGAAAAAATTTCATATTATAGGGAGTTGATGGGCATTTGGCGCAGGTACCTCAAATAGCCTCTTATTCGTTCGTCTCCCTCAAAGGCACATTGACCTTTGAGTAGGAGGTCGTTGGGATAAAGACTAATGTGGATAGCTGCCCATCTTACTGACTAACCCTAATTATACATGTGCGTACTGATTCTTTATTCTTTCAATAATAAGTAATAAAGCAGTGCTTACAATAGAGCTCTCGAGGGTACCACAAACATAGTGTCATCTCTGTGTGTCAATGCGTGCACGCACGCGCGCGCAATCTCAAGTCCCCTTGTTGCTCCACCGAGTACTTCTAGAAACAAAGGCGAAATAAAGAATTTTTTTGCTCAAAAGAGCAAAACTTGACTCTCTTAGGAGATTGGACGAGGTCAATATTGGGTCATTTAAGCAAACTAGACAAAGTTTCAGGGCAATATGGTAGGGTGCAGGCTACAATTGAGTAGGGTATAGTTTAGAATAAAGCAATGTAGTATGGAAAAATTTGGGGAGTAGGTGCTTGATTCTCCCAATTGCGTGCAGTTGTCGAGACTACCCCCTACTTTTATAGGGACCTCTAGCCCTCACTTTCAACCATCTACACCGACCATTCAATCCCTCTATCTTTGGCTTAGCTATTCTAGGTTAGTTAACTTTGGCTATGAGTGGTTTAATTGTTGTAGAATTTAGTCGATTTTTGCATACTATGGTTCATTATTGTGGATATGACTCTTTCCTTGCCCTTTAGTTTAGTGGGTAGCAGGCTCTTTTCACTTGTGTGCGTCTAGCTTTTTCTAAAGGCTTGCAGCAGGCAATGGCTAACGATAAACCTAACTGGGAGATAGAGCTATGCGATCTAAAATGGATTCCATTATGAACGATCAAACTTGGAAGTTGGCCCCTTTGCCAGAAGGCAAACATGATTCTCCACTCAAGTGGATCGATCGATAAGTGAAAGGTTACACGCCACACTAAATCAAAGTAGGTTAGTGGAAAAAGGTTTTAAGTAAGAAAAAGGTGCGGACTTTGACGAGACCTTTTTGCATGTGGTGAGATTGACTACTTTTCATACTGTGTTTGCCTTGATGGCCAAGGATGGCATGGACCTTGTACAATTGCATTCGGGATGCTATTTTGCACAGTGACCTTCATGACGAGATCTACATGCAACAATGGCCAGAAGGTTTTGTGTAACATGGTAAAGAAAAGCCTGTCTAATTTGCAAGCTAAGAAAGAGTCTTTAGGGATGGATCATAGTACGCCCCAAGGAATGGTACAACAATTCTAATATCTTTGTGTAGTCTGAGGGCTACAAGAGAAGTAATGCTTGCACACCATTGCTCACACACTAGAGAGCTAAAGATGGCAACTTGATAATGTCGATTTTCTATGTGGATGATATATTGACAGCTGGAAAGAAGCAGTTATGAGATTGATGCCCTAACGAAAAGGCAAATGAGAACATTCGAAATAAAGAATTTGGGACATGAAAATCGCATTCTTGGTATATGCATAATCAAGGGCAAAACAAAGAGATCGTTCTATCTGTCCACAAAAAGATTATGCCTGTGAAGTGTTATAACATTTTAATATTAGGGATAGAACAAAGAGATTGCTATGTCTATCTCACACAAGGATTATGTCAGTAAAGTGATATACAACATTTCAATACGGAGGGAGGGGAGATAATCAATACTCCATTTCCTCCATATGTAAAAATGTGCGTGGATGATTGTCCCAAATGTGATGAGGAGAGAGCACTAAAATGGCTAAGGTTCCAGATTCATCATGTGCGGGTAGCCTCATGTATGCTATATATAATTGCCACTTAAGTGCTTGCATTGCTTTTGCATTGGGAATAGTGAGTAGGTACATATCAAAGGAAGCATTGGGAAGTAGTGAAAGGTACTTGAGTGGCATAGAAGGTATGGTATGTCTATACGGGAGGAGTAGCAATCATCTACTTGGATAAACATATCCAAATCATGCGGGAAATGTTGACAACAAAAAGTCGACCGTAGGATCTATTTCTCCCCTGGTCTAGTGGTGCAATCTCATGGTTATCTTGTTTGTAAAGGAGCGTGGCATTATCTGCCGCTACAACTAGAGCACGTTGCACCAACCACAAAGGTATGCAAAGAGAACATGCGGCTTACTCGTTTGGTGGGGAGACTTGGGCCTTAGTAAAGGCATGTCCTTATTGTGTAGTGACAGCGAGATTACCATCTTCCTAGCAAATAATCCTCTCTTTCATGCGGAAAACAAGCACATAGAAGTGAGATATCACTTAATTTGCACAGTACTCGAGAACAAGCAACTTTAAGACCGATGGTAACCCTACAAAAAAACTTACTCACCAAGAGTCTACCCTCCGAAAAAAATTCACATTACAAGGAGTTGATGGGCATTGGGTGAGGGTACCTCAAATAACCTCTTATTCGTTTGTCTCCCTCAAAGGCATATTGACCTTTGAGCGGGAGGCCGTTGGGATAAAGACTAATGTGGATGGCTACCCATCTTACTGACTAACCCTAATTATACATGCGCGTACTCATTCTTTATTCTTTCAATAACGAGTAATAAAGCGGTGCTTACAATAGAGCTATCGAGGGTACCACAAACATAGTGTCATCTTTGTGTGCGGTTGCATGCGTGTACACGTGCGCAATCTCGAGCTCCCTTGTTGCTCCATCAAGTACTTCTAGAAACAAAGGCAAATGAAAGAATTTTTGCCTCAAAATAGAAAAACTAGACTCTCTTAGGAGATTGGACAAGGTAGGTGGTCATTTAAGAAAACTGGACAAAGTTTTAGGGAAATATGGTAGGGTGTAGGCTAGGATTGAGTAGGGTATAGTTTAGAATAAAGTAATGTAGTACGGAATAATTTGGAGAGAATGTACTTGATTCTCTCAGTTGTGTGCCGTTGTCGGGACTACCCCCTACTTATATAGGGACATGTGAAAACCATCTTCCTAGTAAAGAATCCTCAGTTATATGCCGTTGTCAAGATTACCATCTTCCTAGCAAAGAATCCTCTCTCCCATGTGAAAACCAAGCGCATAGAAGTGAGGCATCAATTAATTTCCCAAGTACTCGAGGACAAACAACTTTAAGACCGATGGTAACCCTGCAAAAAAGCTTACTCACCCAGAATCTACCCTTTGAAAAAATTTCATATTATAGGGAGTTGATGGGCATTTGGCGCAGGTACCTCAAATAGCCTCTTATTCGTTCGTCTCCCTCAAAGGCACATTGACCTTTGAGTAGGAGGTCGTTGGGATAAAGACTAATGTGGATAGCTGCCCATCTTACTGACTAACCCTAATTATACATGTGCGTACTGATTCTTTATTCTTTCAATAATAAGTAATAAAGCAGTGCTTACAATAGAGCTCTCGAGGGTACCACAAACATAGTGTCATCTCTGTGTGTCAATGCGTGCACGCACGCGCGCGCAATCTCAAGTCCCCTTGTTGCTCCACCGAGTACTTCTAGAAACAAAGGCGAAATAAAGAATTTTTTTGCTCAAAAGAGCAAAACTTGACTCTCTTAGGAGATTGGACGAGGTCAATATTGGGTCATTTAAGCAAACTAGACAAAGTTTCAGGGCAATATGGTAGGGTGCAGGCTACAATTGAGTAGGGTATAGTTTAGAATAAAGCAATGTAGTATGGAAAAATTTGGGGAGTAGGTGCTTGATTCTCCCAATTGCGTGCAGTTGTCGAGACTACCCCCTACTTTTATAGGGACCTCTAGCCCTCACTTTCAACCATCTACAACGACCATTCAATCCCTCTATCTTTGGCTTAGCTATTCTAGGTTAGTTAACTTTGGCTATGAGTGGTTTAATTGTTGTAGAATTTAGTCGATTTTTGCATACTATGGTTCATTATTGTGGATATGACTCTTTCCTTGCCCTTTAGTTTAGTGGGTAGCAGGCTCTTTTCACTTGTGTGCGTCTAGCTTTTTCTAAAGGCTTGCAGCAGGCAATGGCTAACGATAAACCTAAGTGGGAGATAGAGCTATGCGATCTAAAATGGATTCCATTATGAACGATCAAACTTGGAAGTTGGCCCCTTTGCCAGAAGGCAAACATGATTCTCCACTCAAGTGGATCGATCGATAAGTGAAAGGTTACACGCCACACTAAATCAAAGTAGGTTAGTGGAAAAAGGTTTTAAGTAAGAAAAAGGTGCGGACTTTGACGAGACCTTTTTGCATGTGGTGAGATTGACTACTTTTCATACTGTGTTTGCCTTGATGGCCAAGGATGGCATGGACCTTGTACAATTGCATTCGGGATGCTATTTTGCACAGTGACCTTCATGACGAGATCTACATGCAACAATGGCCAGAAGGTTTTGTGTAACATGGTAAAGAAAAGCCTGTCTAATTTGCAAGCTAAGAAAGAGTCTTTAGGGATGGATCATAGTACGCCCCAAGGAATGGTACAACAATTCTAATATCTTTGTGTAGTCTGAGGGCTACAAGAGAAGTAATGCTTGCACACCATTGCTCACACACTAGAGAGCTAAAGATGGCAACTTGATAATGTCGATTTTCTATGTGGATGATATATTGACAGCTGGAAAGAAGCAGTTATGAGATTGATGCCCTAACGAAAAGGCAAATGAGAACATTCGAAATAAAGAATTTGGGACATGAAAATCGCATTCTTGGTATATGCATAATCAAGGGCAAAACAAAGAGATCGTTCTATCTGTCCACAAAAAGATTATGCCTGTGAAGTGTTATAACATTTTAATATTAGGGATAGAACAAAGAGATTGCTATGTCTATCTCACACAAGGATTATGTCAGTAAAGTGATATACAACATTTCAATACGGAGGGAGGGGAGATAATCAATACTCCATTTCCTCCATATGTAAAAATGTGCGTGGATGATTGTCCCAAATGTGATGAGGAGAGAGCACTAAAATGGCTAAGGTTCCAGATTCATCATGTGCGGGTAGCCTCATGTATGCTATATATAATTGCCACTTAAGTGCTTGCATTGCTTTTGCATTGGGAATAGTGAGTAGGTACATATCAAAGGAAGCATTGGGAAGTAGTGAAAGGTACTTGAGTGGCA
The DNA here is from genome assembly GCF_053477565.2 of Lygodium microphyllum. NCBI lineage: Eukaryota > Viridiplantae > Streptophyta > Polypodiopsida > Schizaeales > Lygodiaceae > Lygodium > Lygodium microphyllum. Next base: position 23,487,161 of record NC_141137.1, read on the forward strand.
TAGAAGGTATGGTATGTCTATACGGGAGGAGTAGCAATCATCTACTTGGATAAACATATCCAAATCATGCGGGAAATGTTGACAACAAAAAGTCGACCGTAGGATCTATTTCTCCCCTGGTCTAGTGGTGCAATCTCATGGTTATCTTGTTTGTAAAGGAGCGTGGCATTATCTGCCGCTACAACTAGAGCACGTTGCACCAACCACAAAGGTATGCAAAGAGAACATGCGGCTTACTCGTTTGGTGGGGAGACTTGGGCCTTAGTAAAGGCATGTCCTTATTGTGTAGTGACAGCGAGATTACCATCTTCCTAGCAAATAATCCTCTCTTTCATGCGGAAAACAAGCACATAGAAGTGAGATATCACTTAATTTGCACAGTACTCGAGAACAAGCAACTTTAAGACCGATGGTAACCCTACAAAAAAACTTACTCACCAAGAGTCTACCCTCCGAAAAAAATTCACATTACAAGGAGTTGATGGGCATTGGGTGAGGGTACCTCAAATAACCTCTTATTCGTTTGTCTCCCTCAAAGGCATATTGACCTTTGAGCGGGAGGCCGTTGGGATAAAGACTAATGTGGATGGCTACCCATCTTACTGACTAACCCTAATTATACATGCGCGTACTCATTCTTTATTCTTTCAATAACGAGTAATAAAGCGGTGCTTACAATAGAGCTATCGAGGGTACCACAAACATAGTGTCATCTTTGTGTGCGGTTGCATGCGTGTACACGTGCGCAATCTCGAGCTCCCTTGTTGCTCCATCAAGTACTTCTAGAAACAAAGGCAAATGAAAGAATTTTTGCCTCAAAATAGAAAAACTAGACTCTCTTAGGAGATTGGACAAGGTAGGTGGTCATTTAAGAAAACTGGACAAAGTTTTAGGGAAATATGGTAGGGTGTAGGCTAGGATTGAGTAGGGTATAGTTTAGAATAAAGTAATGTAGTACGGAATAATTTGGAGAGAATGTACTTGATTCTCTCAGTTGTGTGCCGTTGTCGGGACTACCCCCTACTTATATAGGGACATGTGAAAACCATCTTCCTAGTAAAGAATCCTCAGTTATATGCCGTTGTCAAGATTACCATCTTCCTAGCAAAGAATCCTCTCTCCCATGTGAAAACCAAGCGCATAGAAGTGAGGCATCAATTAATTTCCCAAGTACTCGAGGACAAACAACTTTAAGACCGATGGTAACCCTGCAAAAAAGCTTACTCACCCAGAATCTACCCTTTGAAAAAATTTCATATTATAGGGAGTTGATGGGCATTTGGCGCAGGTACCTCAAATAGCCTCTTATTCGTTCGTCTCCCTCAAAGGCACATTGACCTTTGAGTAGGAGGTCGTTGGGATAAAGACTAATGTGGATAGCTGCCCATCTTACTGACTAACCCTAATTATACATGTGCGTACTGATTCTTTATTCTTTCAATAATAAGTAATAAAGCAGTGCTTACAATAGAGCTCTCGAGGGTACCACAAACATAGTGTCATCTCTGTGTGTCAATGCGTGCACGCACGCGCGCGCAATCTCAAGTCCCCTTGTTGCTCCACCGAGTACTTCTAGAAACAAAGGCGAAATAAAGAATTTTTTTGCTCAAAAGAGCAAAACTTGACTCTCTTAGGAGATTGGACGAGGTCAATATTGGGTCATTTAAGCAAACTAGACAAAGTTTCAGGGCAATATGGTAGGGTGCAGGCTACAATTGAGTAGGGTATAGTTTAGAATAAAGCAATGTAGTATGGAAAAATTTGGGGAGTAGGTGCTTGATTCTCCCAATTGCGTGCAGTTGTCGAGACTACCCCCTACTTTTATAGGGACCTCTAGCCCTCACTTTCAACCATCTACAACGACCATTCAATCCCTCTATCTTTGGCTTAGCTATTCTAGGTTAGTTAACTTTGGCTATGAGTGGTTTAATTGTTGTAGAATTTAGTCGATTTTTGCATACTATGGTTCATTATTGTGGATATGACTCTTTCCTTGCCCTTTAGTTTAGTGGGTAGCAGGCTCTTTTCACTTGTGTGCGTCTAGCTTTTTCTAAAGGCTTGCAGCAGGCAATGGCTAACGATAAACCTAAGTGGGAGATAGAGCTATGCGATCTAAAATGGATTCCATTATGAACGATCAAACTTGGAAGTTGGCCCCTTTGCCAGAAGGCAAACATGATTCTCCACTCAAGTGGATCGATCGATAAGTGAAAGGTTACACGCCACACTAAATCAAAGTAGGTTAGTGGAAAAAGGTTTTAAGTAAGAAAAAGGTGCGGACTTTGACGAGACCTTTTTGCATGTGGTGAGATTGACTACTTTTCATACTGTGTTTGCCTTGATGGCCAAGGATGGCATGGACCTTGTACAATTGCATTCGGGATGCTATTTTGCACAGTGACCTTCATGACGAGATCTACATGCAACAATGGCCAGAAGGTTTTGTGTAACATGGTAAAGAAAAGCCTGTCTAATTTGCAAGCTAAGAAAGAGTCTTTAGGGATGGATCATAGTACGCCCCAAGGAATGGTACAACAATTCTAATATCTTTGTGTAGTCTGAGGGCTACAAGAGAAGTAATGCTTGCACACCATTGCTCACACACTAGAGAGCTAAAGATGGCAACTTGATAATGTCGATTTTCTATGTGGATGATATATTGACAGCTGGAAAGAAGCAGTTATGAGATTGATGCCCTAACGAAAAGGCAAATGAGAACATTCGAAATAAAGAATTTGGGACATGAAAATCGCATTCTTGGTATATGCATAATCAAGGGCAAAACAAAGAGATCGTTCTATCTGTCCACAAAAAGATTATGCCTGTGAAGTGTTATAACATTTTAATATTAGGGATAGAACAAAGAGATTGCTATGTCTATCTCACACAAGGATTATGTCAGTAAAGTGATATACAACATTTCAATACGGAGGGAGGGGAGATAATCAATACTCCATTTCCTCCATATGTAAAAATGTGCGTGGATGATTGTCCCAAATGTGATGAGGAGAGAGCACTAAAATGGCTAAGGTTCCAGATTCATCATGTGCGGGTAGCCTCATGTATGCTATATATAATTGCCACTTAAGTGCTTGCATTGCTTTTGCATTGGGAATAGTGAGTAGGTACATATCAAAGGAAGCATTGGGAAGTAGTGAAAGGTACTTGAGTGGCATAGAAGGTATGGTATGTCTATACGGGAGGAGTAGCAATCATCTACTTGGATAAACATATCCAAATCATGCGGGAAATGTTGACAACAAAAAGTCGACCGTAGGATCTATTTCTCCCCTGGTCTAGTGGTGCAATCTCATGGTTATCTTGTTTGTAAAGGAGCGTGGCATTATCTGCCGCTACAACTAGAGCACGTTGCACCAACCACAAAGGTATGCAAAGAGAACATGCGGCTTACTCGTTTGGTGGGGAGACTTGGGCCTTAGTAAAGGCATGTCCTTATTGTGTAGTGACAGCGAGATTACCATCTTCCTAGCAAATAATCCTCTCTTTCATGCGGAAAACAAGCACATAGAAGTGAGATATCACTTAATTTGCACAGTACTCGAGAACAAGCAACTTTAAGACCGATGGTAACCCTACAAAAAAACTTACTCACCAAGAGTCTACCCTCCGAAAAAAATTCACATTACAAGGAGTTGATGGGCATTGGGTGAGGGTACCTCAAATAACCTCTTATTCGTTTGTCTCCCTCAAAGGCATATTGACCTTTGAGCGGGAGGCCGTTGGGATAAAGACTAATGTGGATGGCTACCCATCTTACTGACTAACCCTAATTATACATGCGCGTACTCATTCTTTATTCTTTCAATAACGAGTAATAAAGCGGTGCTTACAATAGAGCTATCGAGGGTACCACAAACATAGTGTCATCTTTGTGTGCGGTTGCATGCGTGTACACGTGCGCAATCTCGAGCTCCCTTGTTGCTCCATCAAGTACTTCTAGAAACAAAGGCAAATGAAAGAATTTTTGCCTCAAAATAGAAAAACTAGACTCTCTTAGGAGATTGGACAAGGTAGGTGGTCATTTAAGAAAACTGGACAAAGTTTTAGGGAAATATGGTAGGGTGTAGGCTAGGATTGAGTAGGGTATAGTTTAGAATAAAGTAATGTAGTACGGAATAATTTGGAGAGAATGTACTTGATTCTCTCAGTTGTGTGCCGTTGTCGGGACTACCCCCTACTTATATAGGGACATGTGAAAACCATCTTCCTAGTAAAGAATCCTCAGTTATATGCCGTTGTCAAGATTACCATCTTCCTAGCAAAGAATCCTCTCTCCCATGTGAAAACCAAGCGCATAGAAGTGAGGCATCAATTAATTTCCCAAGTACTCGAGGACAAACAACTTTAAGACCGATGGTAACCCTGCAAAAAAGCTTACTCACCCAGAATCTACCCTTTGAAAAAATTTCATATTATAGGGAGTTGATGGGCATTTGGCGCAGGTACCTCAAATAGCCTCTTATTCGTTCGTCTCCCTCAAAGGCACATTGACCTTTGAGTAGGAGGTCGTTGGGATAAAGACTAATGTGGATAGCTGCCCATCTTACTGACTAACCCTAATTATACATGTGCGTACTGATTCTTTATTCTTTCAATAATAAGTAATAAAGCAGTGCTTACAATAGAGCTCTCGAGGGTACCACAAACATAGTGTCATCTCTGTGTGTCAATGCGTGCACGCACGCGCGCGCAATCTCAAGTCCCCTTGTTGCTCCACCGAGTACTTCTAGAAACAAAGGCGAAATAAAGAATTTTTTTGCTCAAAAGAGCAAAACTTGACTCTCTTAGGAGATTGGACGAGGTCAATATTGGGTCATTTAAGCAAACTAGACAAAGTTTCAGGGCAATATGGTAGGGTGCAGGCTACAATTGAGTAGGGTATAGTTTAGAATAAAGCAATGTAGTATGGAAAAATTTGGGGAGTAGGTGCTTGATTCTCCCAATTGCGTGCAGTTGTCGAGACTACCCCCTACTTTTATAGGGACCTCTAGCCCTCACTTTCAACCATCTACAACGACCATTCAATCCCTCTATCTTTGGCTTAGCTATTCTAGGTTAGTTAACTTTGGCTATGAGTGGTTTAATTGTTGTAGAATTTAGTCGATTTTTGCATACTATGGTTCATTATTGTGGATATGACTCTTTCCTTGCCCTTTAGTTTAGTGGGTAGCAGGCTCTTTTCACTTGTGTGCGTCTAGCTTTTTCTAAAGGCTTGCAGCAGGCAATGGCTAACGATAAACCTAAGTGGGAGATAGAGCTATGCGATCTAAAATGGATTCCATTATGAACGATCAAACTTGGAAGTTGGCCCCTTTGCCAGAAGGCAAACATGATTCTCCACTCAAGTGGATCGATCGATAAGTGAAAGGTTACACGCCACACTAAATCAAAGTAGGTTAGTGGAAAAAGGTTTTAAGTAAGAAAAAGGTGCGGACTTTGACGAGACCTTTTTGCATGTGGTGAGATTGACTACTTTTCATACTGTGTTTGCCTTGATGGCCAAGGATGGCATGGACCTTGTACAATTGCATTCGGGATGCTATTTTGCACAGTGACCTTCATGACGAGATCTACATGCAACAATGGCCAGAAGGTTTTGTGTAACATGGTAAAGAAAAGCCTGTCTAATTTGCAAGCTAAGAAAGAGTCTTTAGGGATGGATCATAGTACGCCCCAAGGAATGGTACAACAATTCTAATATCTTTGTGTAGTCTGAGGGCTACAAGAGAAGTAATGCTTGCACACCATTGCTCACACACTAGAGAGCTAAAGATGGCAACTTGATAATGTCGATTTTCTATGTGGATGATATATTGACAGCTGGAAAGAAGCAGTTATGAGATTGATGCCCTAACGAAAAGGCAAATGAGAACATTCGAAATAAAGAATTTGGGACATGAAAATCGCATTCTTGGTATATGCATAATCAAGGGCAAAACAAAGAGATCGTTCTATCTGTCCACAAAAAGATTATGCCTGTGAAGTGTTATAACATTTTAATATTAGGGATAGAACAAAGAGATTGCTATGTCTATCTCACACAAGGATTATGTCAGTAAAGTGATATACAACATTTCAATACGGAGGGAGGGGAGATAATCAATACTCCATTTCCTCCATATGTAAAAATGTGCGTGGATGATTGTCCCAAATGTGATGAGGAGAGAGCACTAAAATGGCTAAGGTTCCAGATTCATCATGTGCGGGTAGCCTCATGTATGCTATATATAATTGCCACTTAAGTGCTTGCATTGCTTTTGCATTGGGAATAGTGAGTAGGTACATATCAAAGGAAGCATTGGGAAGTAGTGAAAGGTACTTGAGTGGCATAGAAGGTATGGTATGTCTATACGGGAGGAGTAGCAATCATCTACTTGGATAAACATATCCAAATCATGCGGGAAATGTTGACAACAAAAAGTCGACCGTAGGATCTATTTCTCCCCTGGTCTAGTGGTGCAATCTCATGGTTATCTTGTTTGTAAAGGAGCGTGGCATTATCTGCCGCTACAACTAGAGCACGTTGCACCAACCACAAAGGTATGCAAAGAGAACATGCGGCTTACTCGTTTGGTGGGGAGACTTGGGCCTTAGTAAAGGCATGTCCTTATTGTGTAGTGACAGCGAGATTACCATCTTCCTAGCAAATAATCCTCTCTTTCATGCGGAAAACAAGCACATAGAAGTGAGATATCACTTAATTTGCACAGTACTCGAGAACAAGCAACTTTAAGACCGATGGTAACCCTACAAAAAAACTTACTCACCAAGAGTCTACCCTCCGAAAAAAATTCACATTACAAGGAGTTGATGGGCATTGGGTGAGGGTACCTCAAATAACCTCTTATTCGTTTGTCTCCCTCAAAGGCATATTGACCTTTGAGCGGGAGGCCGTTGGGATAAAGACTAATGTGGATGGCTACCCATCTTACTGACTAACCCTAATTATACATGCGCGTACTCATTCTTTATTCTTTCAATAACGAGTAATAAAGCGGTGCTTACAATAGAGCTATCGAGGGTACCACAAACATAGTGTCATCTTTGTGTGCGGTTGCATGCGTGTACACGTGCGCAATCTCGAGCTCCCTTGTTGCTCCATCAAGTACTTCTAGAAACAAAGGCAAATGAAAGAATTTTTGCCTCAAAATAGAAAAACTAGACTCTCTTAGGAGATTGGACAAGGTAGGTGGTCATTTAAGAAAACTGGACAAAGTTTTAGGGAAATATGGTAGGGTGTAGGCTAGGATTGAGTAGGGTATAGTTTAGAATAAAGTAATGTAGTACGGAATAATTTGGAGAGAATGTACTTGATTCTCTCAGTTGTGTGCCGTTGTCGGGACTACCCCCTACTTATATAGGGACATGTGAAAACCATCTTCCTAGTAAAGAATCCTCAGTTATATGCCGTTGTCAAGATTACCATCTTCCTAGCAAAGAATCCTCTCTCCCATGTGAAAACCAAGCGCATAGAAGTGAGGCATCAATTAATTTCCCAAGTACTCGAGGACAAACAACTTTAAGACCGATGGTAACCCTGCAAAAAAGCTTACTCACCCAGAATCTACCCTTTGAAAAAATTTCATATTATAGGGAGTTGATGGGCATTTGGCGCAGGTACCTCAAATAGCCTCTTATTCGTTCGTCTCCCTCAAAGGCACATTGACCTTTGAGTAGGAGGTCGTTGGGATAAAGACTAATGTGGATAGCTGCCCATCTTACTGACTAACCCTAATTATACATGTGCGTACTGATTCTTTATTCTTTCAATAATAAGTAATAAAGCAGTGCTTACAATAGAGCTCTCGAGGGTACCACAAACATAGTGTCATCTCTGTGTGTCAATGCGTGCACGCACGCGCGCGCAATCTCAAGTCCCCTTGTTGCTCCACCGAGTACTTCTAGAAACAAAGGCGAAATAAAGAATTTTTTTGCTCAAAAGAGCAAAACTTGACTCTCTTAGGAGATTGGACGAGGTCAATATTGGGTCATTTAAGCAAACTAGACAAAGTTTCAGGGCAATATGGTAGGGTGCAGGCTACAATTGAGTAGGGTATAGTTTAGAATAAAGCAATGTAGTATGGAAAAATTTGGGGAGTAGGTGCTTGATTCTCCCAATTGCGTGCAGTTGTCGAGACTACCCCCTACTTTTATAGGGACCTCTAGCCCTCACTTTCAACCATCTACAACGACCATTCAATCCCTCTATCTTTGGCTTAGCTATTCTAGGTTAGTTAACTTTGGCTATGAGTGGTTTAATTGTTGTAGAATTTAGTCGATTTTTGCATACTATGGTTCATTATTGTGGATATGACTCTTTCCTTGCCCTTTAGTTTAGTGGGTAGCAGGCTCTTTTCACTTGTGTGCGTCTAGCTTTTTCTAAAGGCTTGCAGCAGGCAATGGCTAACGATAAACCTAAGTGGGAGATAGAGCTATGCGATCTAAAATGGATTCCATTATGAACGATCAAACTTGGAAGTTGGCCCCTTTGCCAGAAGGCAAACATGATTCTCCACTCAAGTGGATCGATCGATAAGTGAAAGGTTACACGCCACACTAAATCAAAGTAGGTTAGTGGAAAAAGGTTTTAAGTAAGAAAAAGGTGCGGACTTTGACGAGACCTTTTTGCATGTGGTGAGATTGACTACTTTTCATACTGTGTTTGCCTTGATGGCCAAGGATGGCATGGACCTTGTACAATTGCATTCGGGATGCTATTTTGCACAGTGACCTTCATGACGAGATCTACATGCAACAATGGCCAGAAGGTTTTGTGTAACATGGTAAAGAAAAGCCTGTCTAATTTGCAAGCTAAGAAAGAGTCTTTAGGGATGGATCATAGTACGCCCCAAGGAATGGTACAACAATTCTAATATCTTTGTGTAGTCTGAGGGCTACAAGAGAAGTAATGCTTGCACACCATTGCTCACACACTAGAGAGCTAAAGATGGCAACTTGATAATGTCGATTTTCTATGTGGATGATATATTGACAGCTGGAAAGAAGCAGTTATGAGATTGATGCCCTAACGAAAAGGCAAATGAGAACATTCGAAATAAAGAATTTGGGACATGAAAATCGCATTCTTGGTATATGCATAATCAAGGGCAAAACAAAGAGATCGTTCTATCTGTCCACAAAAAGATTATGCCTGTGAAGTGTTATAACATTTTAATATTAGGGATAGAACAAAGAGATTGCTATGTCTATCTCACACAAGGATTATGTCAGTAAAGTGATATACAACATTTCAATACGGAGGGAGGGGAGATAATCAATACTCCATTTCCTCCATATGTAAAAATGTGCGTGGATGATTGTCCCAAATGTGATGAGGAGAGAGCACTAAAATGGCTAAGGTTCCAGATTCATCATGTGCGGGTAGCCTCATGTATGCTATATATAATTGCCACTTAAGTGCTTGCATTGCTTTTGCATTGGGAATAGTGAGTAGGTACATATCAAAGGAAGCATTGGGAAGTAGTGAAAGGTACTTGAGTGGCATAGAAGGTATGGTATGTCTATACGGGAGGAGTAGCAATCATCTACTTGGATAAACATATCCAAATCATGCGGGAAATGTTGACAACAAAAAGTCGACCGTAGGATCTATTTCTCCCCTGGTCTAGTGGTGCAATCTCATGGTTATCTTGTTTGTAAAGGAGCGTGGCATTATCTGCCGCTACAACTAGAGCACGTTGCACCAACCACAAAGGTATGCAAAGAGAACATGCGGCTTACTCGTTTGGTGGGGAGACTTGGGCCTTAGTAAAGGCATGTCCTTATTGTGTAGTGACAGCGAGATTACCATCTTCCTAGCAAATAATCCTCTCTTTCATGCGGAAAACAAGCACATAGAAGTGAGATATCACTTAATTTGCACAGTACTCGAGAACAAGCAACTTTAAGACCGATGGTAACCCTACAAAAAAACTTACTCACCAAGAGTCTACCCTCCGAAAAAAATTCACATTACAAGGAGTTGATGGGCATTGGGTGAGGGTACCTCAAATAACCTCTTATTCGTTTGTCTCCCTCAAAGGCATATTGACCTTTGAGCGGGAGGCCGTTGGGATAAAGACTAATGTGGATGGCTACCCATCTTACTGACTAACCCTAATTATACATGCGCGTACTCATTCTTTATTCTTTCAATAACGAGTAATAAAGCGGTGCTTACAATAGAGCTATCGAGGGTACCACAAACATAGTGTCATCTTTGTGTGCGGTTGCATGCGTGTACACGTGCGCAATCTCGAGCTCCCTTGTTGCTCCATCAAGTACTTCTAGAAACAAAGGCAAATGAAAGAATTTTTGCCTCAAAATAGAAAAACTAGACTCTCTTAGGAGATTGGACAAGGTAGGTGGTCATTTAAGAAAACTGGACAAAGTTTTAGGGAAATATGGTAGGGTGTAGGCTAGGATTGAGTAGGGTATAGTTTAGAATAAAGTAATGTAGTACGGAATAATTTGGAGAGAATGTACTTGATTCTCTCAGTTGTGTGCCGTTGTCGGGACTACCCCCTACTTATATAGGGACATGTGAAAACCATCTTCCTAGTAAAGAATCCTCAGTTATATGCCGTTGTCAAGATTACCATCTTCCTAGCAAAGAATCCTCTCTCCCATGTGAAAACCAAGCGCATAGAAGTGAGGCATCAATTAATTTCCCAAGTACTCGAGGACAAACAACTTTAAGACCGATGGTAACCCTGCAAAAAAGCTTACTCACCCAGAATCTACCCTTTGAAAAAATTTCATATTATAGGGAGTTGATGGGCATTTGGCGCAGGTACCTCAAATAGCCTCTTATTCGTTCGTCTCCCTCAAAGGCACATTGACCTTTGAGTAGGAGGTCGTTGGGATAAAGACTAATGTGGATAGCTGCCCATCTTACTGACTAACCCTAATTATACATGTGCGTACTGATTCTTTATTCTTTCAATAATAAGTAATAAAGCAGTGCTTACAATAGAGCTCTCGAGGGTACCACAAACATAGTGTCATCTCTGTGTGTCAATGCGTGCACGCACGCGCGCGCAATCTCAAGTCCCCTTGTTGCTCCACCGAGTACTTCTAGAAACAAAGGCGAAATAAAGAATTTTTTTGCTCAAAAGAGCAAAACTTGACTCTCTTAGGAGATTGGACGAGGTCAATATTGGGTCATTTAAGCAAACTAGACAAAGTTTCAGGGCAATATGGTAGGGTGCAGGCTACAATTGAGTAGGGTATAGTTTAGAATAAAGCAATGTAGTATGGAAAAATTTGGGGAGTAGGTGCTTGATTCTCCCAATTGCGTGCAGTTGTCGAGACTACCCCCTACTTTTATAGGGACCTCTAGCCCTCACTTTCAACCATCTACAACGACCATTCAATCCCTCTATCTTTGGCTTAGCTATTCTAGGTTAGTTAACTTTGGCTATGAGTGGTTTAATTGTTGTAGAATTTAGTCGATTTTTGCATACTATGGTTCATTATTGTGGATATGACTCTTTCCTTGCCCTTTAGTTTAGTGGGTAGCAGGCTCTTTTCACTTGTGTGCGTCTAGCTTTTTCTAAAGGCTTGCAGCAGGCAATGGCTAACGATAAACCTAAGTGGGAGATAGAGCTATGCGATCTAAAATGGATTCCATTATGAACGATCAAACTTGGAAGTTGGCCCCTTTGCCAGAAGGCAAACATGATTCTCCACTCAAGTGGATCGATCGATAAGTGAAAGGTTACACGCCACACTAAATCAAAGTAGGTTAGTGGAAAAAGGTTTTAAGTAAGAAAAAGGTGCGGACTTTGACGAGACCTTTTTGCATGTGGTGAGATTGACTACTTTTCATACTGTGTTTGCCTTGATGGCCAAGGATGGCATGGACCTTGTACAATTGCATTCGGGATGCTATTTTGCACAGTGACCTTCATGACGAGATCTACATGCAACAATGGCCAGAAGGTTTTGTGTAACATGGTAAAGAAAAGCCTGTCTAATTTGCAAGCTAAGAAAGAGTCTTTAGGGATGGATCATAGTACGCCCCAAGGAATGGTACAACAATTCTAATATCTTTGTGTAGTCTGAGGGCTACAAGAGAAGTAATGCTTGCACACCATTGCTCACACACTAGAGAGCTAAAGATGGCAACTTGATAATGTCGATTTTCTATGTGGATGATATATTGACAGCTGGAAAGAAGCAGTTATGAGATTGATGCCCTAACGAAAAGGCAAATGAGAACATTCGAAATAAAGAATTTGGGACATGAAAATCGCATTCTTGGTATATGCATAATCAAGGGCAAAACAAAGAGATCGTTCTATCTGTCCACAAAAAGATTATGCCTGTGAAGTGTTATAACATTTTAATATTAGGGATAGAACAAAGAGATTGCTATGTCTATCTCACACAAGGATTATGTCAGTAAAGTGATATACAACATTTCAATACGGAGGGAGGGGAGATAATCAATACTCCATTTCCTCCATATGTAAAAATGTGCGTGGATGATTGTCCCAAATGTGATGAGGAGAGAGCACTAAAATGGCTAAGGTTCCAGATTCATCATGTGCGGGTAGCCTCATGTATGCTATATATAATTGCCACTTAAGTGCTTGCATTGCTTTTGCATTGGGAATAGTGAGTAGGTACATATCAAAGGAAGCATTGGGAAGTAGTGAAAGGTACTTGAGTGGCATAGAAGGTATGGTATGTCTATACGGGAGGAGTAGCAATCATCTACTTGGATAAACATATCCAAATCATGCGGGAAATGTTGACAACAAAAAGTCGACCGTAGGATCTATTTCTCCCCTGGTCTAGTGGTGCAATCTCATGGTTATCTTGTTTGTAAAGGAGCGTGGCATTATCTGCCGCTACAACTAGAGCACGTTGCACCAACCACAAAGGTATGCAAAGAGAACATGCGGCTTACTCGTTTGGTGGGGAGACTTGGGCCTTAGTAAAGGCATGTCCTTATTGTGTAGTGACAGCGAGATTACCATCTTCCTAGCAAATAATCCTCTCTTTCATGCGGAAAACAAGCACATAGAAGTGAGATATCACTTAATTTGCACAGTACTCGAGAACAAGCAACTTTAAGACCGATGGTAACCCTACAAAAAAACTTACTCACCAAGAGTCTACCCTCCGAAAAAAATTCACATTACAAGGAGTTGATGGGCATTGGGTGAGGGTACCTCAAATAACCTCTTATTCGTTTGTCTCCCTCAAAGGCATATTGACCTTTGAGCGGGAGGCCGTTGGGATAAAGACTAATGTGGATGGCTACCCATCTTACTGACTAACCCTAATTATACATGCGCGTACTCATTCTTTATTCTTTCAATAACGAGTAATAAAGCGGTGCTTACAATAGAGCTATCGAGGGTACCACAAACATAGTGTCATCTTTGTGTGCGGTTGCATGCGTGTACACGTGCGCAATCTCGAGCTCCCTTGTTGCTCCATCAAGTACTTCTAGAAACAAAGGCAAATGAAAGAATTTTTGCCTCAAAATAGAAAAACTAGACTCTCTTAGGAGATTGGACAAGGTAGGTGGTCATTTAAGAAAACTGGACAAAGTTTTAGGGAAATATGGTAGGGTGTAGGCTAGGATTGAGTAGGGTATAGTTTAGAATAAAGTAATGTAGTACGGAATAATTTGGAGAGAATGTACTTGATTCTCTCAGTTGTGTGCCGTTGTCGGGACTACCCCCTACTTATATAGGGACATGTGAAAACCATCTTCCTAGTAAAGAATCCTCAGTTATATGCCGTTGTCAAGATTACCATCTTCCTAGCAAAGAATCCTCTCTCCCATGTGAAAACCAAGCGCATAGAAGTGAGGCATCAATTAATTTCCCAAGTACTCGAGGACAAACAACTTTAAGACCGATGGTAACCCTGCAAAAAAGCTTACTCACCCAGAATCTACCCTTTGAAAAAATTTCATATTATAGGGAGTTGATGGGCATTTGGCGCAGGTACCTCAAATAGCCTCTTATTCGTTCGTCTCCCTCAAAGGCACATTGACCTTTGAGTAGGAGGTCGTTGGGATAAAGACTAATGTGGATAGCTGCCCATCTTACTGACTAACCCTAATTATACATGTGCGTACTGATTCTTTATTCTTTCAATAATAAGTAATAAAGCAGTGCTTACAATAGAGCTCTCGAGGGTACCACAAACATAGTGTCATCTCTGTGTGTCAATGCGTGCACGCACGCGCGCGCAATCTCAAGTCCCCTTGTTGCTCCACCGAGTACTTCTAGAAACAAAGGCGAAATAAAGAATTTTTTTGCTCAAAAGAGCAAAACTTGACTCTCTTAGGAGATTGGACGAGGTCAATATTGGGTCATTTAAGCAAACTAGACAAAGTTTCAGGGCAATATGGTAGGGTGCAGGCTACAATTGAGTAGGGTATAGTTTAGAATAAAGCAATGTAGTATGGAAAAATTTGGGGAGTAGGTGCTTGATTCTCCCAATTGCGTGCAGTTGTCGAGACTACCCCCTACTTTTATAGGGACCTCTAGCCCTCACTTTCAACCATCTACAACGACCATTCAATCCCTCTATCTTTGGCTTAGCTATTCTAGGTTAGTTAACTTTGGCTATGAGTGGTTTAATTGTTGTAGAATTTAGTCGATTTTTGCATACTATGGTTCATTATTGTGGATATGACTCTTTCCTTGCCCTTTAGTTTAGTGGGTAGCAGGCTCTTTTCACTTGTGTGCGTCTAGCTTTTTCTAAAGGCTTGCAGCAGGCAATGGCTAACGATAAACCTAAGTGGGAGATAGAGCTATGCGATCTAAAATGGATTCCATTATGAACGATCAAACTTGGAAGTTGGCCCCTTTGCCAGAAGGCAAACATGATTCTCCACTCAAGTGGATCGATCGATAAGTGAAAGGTTACACGCCACACTAAATCAAAGTAGGTTAGTGGAAAAAGGTTTTAAGTAAGAAAAAGGTGCGGACTTTGACGAGACCTTTTTGCATGTGGTGAGATTGACTACTTTTCATACTGTGTTTGCCTTGATGGCCAAGGATGGCATGGACCTTGTACAATTGCATTCGGGATGCTATTTTGCACAGTGACCTTCATGACGAGATCTACATGCAACAATGGCCAGAAGGTTTTGTGTAACATGGTAAAGAAAAGCCTGTCTAATTTGCAAGCTAAGAAAGAGTCTTTAGGGATGGATCATAGTACGCCCCAAGGAATGGTACAACAATTCTAATATCTTTGTGTAGTCTGAGGGCTACAAGAGAAGTAATGCTTGCACACCATTGCTCACACACTAGAGAGCTAAAGATGGCAACTTGATAATGTCGATTTTCTATGTGGATGATATATTGACAGCTGGAAAGAAGCAGTTATGAGATTGATGCCCTAACGAAAAGGCAAATGAGAACATTCGAAATAAAGAATTTGGGACATGAAAATCGCATTCTTGGTATATGCATAATCAAGGGCAAAACAAAGAGATCGTTCTATCTGTCCACAAAAAGATTATGCCTGTGAAGTGTTATAACATTTTAATATTAGGGATAGAACAAAGAGATTGCTATGTCTATCTCACACAAGGATTATGTCAGTAAAGTGATATACAACATTTCAATACGGAGGGAGGGGAGATAATCAATACTCCATTTCCTCCATATGTAAAAATGTGCGTGGATGATTGTCCCAAATGTGATGAGGAGAGAGCACTAAAATGGCTAAGGTTCCAGATTCATCATGTGCGGGTAGCCTCATGTATGCTATATATAATTGCCACTTAAGTGCTTGCATTGCTTTTGCATTGGGAATAGTGAGTAGGTACATATCAAAGGAAGCATTGGGAAGTAGTGAAAGGTACTTGAGTGGCATAGAAGGTATGGTATGTCTATACGGGAGGAGTAGCAATCATCTACTTGGATAAACATATCCAAATCATGCGGGAAATGTTGACAACAAAAAGTCGACCGTAGGATCTATTTCTCCCCTGGTCTAGTGGTGCAATCTCATGGTTATCTTGTTTGTAAAGGAGCGTGGCATTATCTGCCGCTACAACTAGAGCACGTTGCACCAACCACAAAGGTATGCAAAGAGAACATGCGGCTTACTCGTTTGGTGGGGAGACTTGGGCCTTAGTAAAGGCATGTCCTTATTGTGTAGTGACAGCGAGATTACCATCTTCCTAGCAAATAATCCTCTCTTTCATGCGGAAAACAAGCACATAGAAGTGAGATATCACTTAATTTGCACAGTACTCGAGAACAAGCAACTTTAAGACCGATGGTAACCCTACAAAAAAACTTACTCACCAAGAGTCTACCCTCCGAAAAAAATTCACATTACAAGGAGTTGATGGGCATTGGGTGAGGGTACCTCAAATAACCTCTTATTCGTTTGTCTCCCTCAAAGGCATATTGACCTTTGAGCGGGAGGCCGTTGGGATAAAGACTAATGTGGATGGCTACCCATCTTACTGACTAACCCTAATTATACATGCGCGTACTCATTCTTTATTCTTTCAATAACGAGTAATAAAGCGGTGCTTACAATAGAGCTATCGAGGGTACCACAAACATAGTGTCATCTTTGTGTGCGGTTGCATGCGTGTACACGTGCGCAATCTCGAGCTCCCTTGTTGCTCCATCAAGTACTTCTAGAAACAAAGGCAAATGAAAGAATTTTTGCCTCAAAATAGAAAAACTAGACTCTCTTAGGAGATTGGACAAGGTAGGTGGTCATTTAAGAAAACTGGACAAAGTTTTAGGGAAATATGGTAGGGTGTAGGCTAGGATTGAGTAGGGTATAGTTTAGAATAAAGTAATGTAGTACGGAATAATTTGGAGAGAATGTACTTGATTCTCTCAGTTGTGTGCCGTTGTCGGGACTACCCCCTACTTATATAGGGACATGTGAAAACCATCTTCCTAGTAAAGAATCCTCAGTTATATGCCGTTGTCAAGATTACCATCTTCCTAGCAAAGAATCCTCTCTCCCATGTGAAAACCAAGCGCATAGAAGTGAGGCATCAATTAATTTTCCAAGTACTCGAGGACAAACAACTTTAAGACCGATGGTAACCCTGCAAAAAAGCTTACTCACCCAGAATCTACCCTTTGAAAAAATTTCATATTATAGGGAGTTGATGGGCATTTGGCGCAGGTACCTCAAATAGCCTCTTATTCGTTCGTCTCCCTCAAAGGCACATTGACCTTTGAGTAGGAGGTCGTTGGGATAAAGACTAATGTGGATAGCTGCCCATCTTACTGACTAACCCTAATTATACATGTGCGTACTGATTCTTTATTCTTTCAATAATAAGTAATAAAGCAGTGCTTACAATAGAGCTCTCGAGGGTACCACAAACATAGTGTCATCTCTGTGTGTCAATGCGTGCACGCACGCGCGCGCAATCTCAAGTCCCCTTGTTGCTCCACCGAGTACTTCTAGAAACAAAGGCGAAATAAAGAATTTTTTTGCTCAAAAGAGCAAAACTTGACTCTCTTAGGAGATTGGACGAGGTCAATATTGGGTCATTTAAGCAAACTAGACAAAGTTTCAGGGCAATATGGTAGGGTGCAGGCTACAATTGAGTAGGGTATAGTTTAGAATAAAGCAATGTAGTATGGAAAAATTTGGGGAGTAGGTGCTTGATTCTCCCAATTGCGTGCAGTTGTCGAGACTACCCCCTACTTTTATAGGGACCTCTAGCCCTCACTTTCAACCATCTACAACGACCATTCAATCCCTCTATCTTTGGCTTAGCTATTCTAGGTTAGTTAACTTTGGCTATGAGTGGTTTAATTGTTGTAGAATTTAGTCGATTTTTGCATACTATGGTTCATTATTGTGGATATGACTCTTTCCTTGCCCTTTAGTTTAGTGGGTAGCAGGCTCTTTTCACTTGTGTGCGTCTAGCTTTTTCTAAAGGCTTGCAGCAGGCAATGGCTAACGATAAACCTAAGTGGGAGATAGAGCTATGCGATCTAAAATGGATTCCATTATGAACGATCAAACTTGGAAGTTGGCCCCTTTGCCAGAAGGCAAACATGATTCTCCACTCAAGTGGATCGATCGATAAGTGAAAGGTTACACGCCACACTAAATCAAAGTAGGTTAGTGGAAAAAGGTTTTAAGTAAGAAAAAGGTGCGGACTTTGACGAGACCTTTTTGCATGTGGTGAGATTGACTACTTTTCATACTGTGTTTGCCTTGATGGCCAAGGATGGCATGGACCTTGTACAATTGCATTCGGGATGCTATTTTGCACAGTGACCTTCATGACGAGATCTACATGCAACAATGGCCAGAAGGTTTTGTGTAACATGGTAAAGAAAAGCCTGTCTAATTTGCAAGCTAAGAAAGAGTCTTTAGGGATGGATCATAGTACGCCCCAAGGAATGGTACAACAATTCTAATATCTTTGTGTAGTCTGAGGGCTACAAGAGAAGTAATGCTTGCACACCATTGCTCACACACTAGAGAGCTAAAGATGGCAACTTGATAATGTCGATTTTCTATGTGGATGATATATTGACAGCTGGAAAGAAGCAGTTATGAGATTGATGCCCTAACGAAAAGGCAAATGAGAACATTCGAAATAAAGAATTTGGGACATGAAAATCGCATTCTTGGTATATGCATAATCAAGGGCAAAACAAAGAGATCGTTCTATCTGTCCACAAAAAGATTATGCCTGTGAAGTGTTATAACATTTTAATATTAGGGATAGAACAAAGAGATTGCTATGTCTATCTCACACAAGGATTATGTCAGTAAAGTGATATACAACATTTCAATACGGAGGGAGGGGAGATAATCAATACTCCATTTCCTCCATATGTAAAAATGTGCGTGGATGATTGTCCCAAATGTGATGAGGAGAGAGCACTAAAATGGCTAAGGTTCCAGATTCATCATGTGCGGGTAGCCTCATGTATGCTATATATAATTGCCACTTAAGTGCTTGCATTGCTTTTGCATTGGGAATAGTGAGTAGGTACATATCAAAGGAAGCATTGGGAAGTAGTGAAAGGTACTTGAGTGGCATAGAAGGTATGGTATGTCTATACGGGAGGAGTAGCAATCATCTACTTGGATAAACATATCCAAATCATGCGGGAAATGTTGACAACAAAAAGTCGACCGTAGGATCTATTTCTCCCCTGGTCTAGTGGTGCAATCTCATGGTTATCTTGTTTGTAAAGGAGCGTGGCATTATCTGCCGCTACAACTAGAGCACGTTGCACCAACCACAAAGGTATGCAAAGAGAACATGCGGCTTACTCGTTTGGTGGGGAGACTTGGGCCTTAGTAAAGGCATGTCCTTATTGTGTAGTGACAGCGAGATTACCATCTTCCTAGCAAATAATCCTCTCTTTCATGCGGAAAACAAGCACATAGAAGTGAGATATCACTTAATTTGCACAGTACTCGAGAACAAGCAACTTTAAGACCGATGGTAACCCTACAAAAAAACTTACTCACCAAGAGTCTACCCTCCGAAAAAAATTCACATTACAAGGAGTTGATGGGCATTGGGTGAGGGTACCTCAAATAACCTCTTATTCGTTTGTCTCCCTCAAAGGCATATTGACCTTTGAGCGGGAGGCCGTTGGGATAAAGACTAATGTGGATGGCTACCCATCTTACTGACTAACCCTAATTATACATGCGCGTACTCATTCTTTATTCTTTCAATAACGAGTAATAAAGCGGTGCTTACAATAGAGCTATCGAGGGTACCACAAACATAGTGTCATCTTTGTGTGCGGTTGCATGCGTGTACACGTGCGCAATCTCGAGCTCCCTTGTTGCTCCATCAAGTACTTCTAGAAACAAAGGCAAATGAAAGAATTTTTGCCTCAAAATAGAAAAACTAGACTCTCTTAGGAGATTGGACAAGGTAGGTGGTCATTTAAGAAAACTGGACAAAGTTTTAGGGAAATATGGTAGGGTGTAGGCTAGGATTGAGTAGGGTATAGTTTAGAATAAAGTAATGTAGTACGGAATAATTTGGAGAGAATGTACTTGATTCTCTCAGTTGTGTGCCGTTGTCGGGACTACCCCCTACTTATATAGGGACATGTGAAAACCATCTTCCTAGTAAAGAATCCTCAGTTATATGCCGTTGTCAAGATTACCATCTTCCTAGCAAAGAATCCTCTCTCCCATGTGAAAACCAAGCGCATAGAAGTGAGGCATCAATTAATTTTCCAAGTACTCGAGGACAAACAACTTTAAGACCGATGGTAACCCTGCAAAAAAGCTTACTCACCCAGAATCTACCCTTTGAAAAAATTTCATATTATAGGGAGTTGATGGGCATTTGGCGCAGGTACCTCAAATAGCCTCTTATTCGTTCGTCTCCCTCAAAGGCACATTGACCTTTGAGTAGGAGGTCGTTGGGATAAAGACTAATGTGGATAGCTGCCCATCTTACTGACTAACCCTAATTATACATGTGCGTACTGATTCTTTATTCTTTCAATAATAAGTAATAAAGCAGTGCTTACAATAGAGCTCTCGAGGGTACCACAAACATAGTG
The DNA here is from genome assembly GCF_053477565.2 of Lygodium microphyllum. NCBI lineage: Eukaryota > Viridiplantae > Streptophyta > Polypodiopsida > Schizaeales > Lygodiaceae > Lygodium > Lygodium microphyllum. The sequence continues at coordinate 23,507,710 of NC_141137.1, forward strand.
TCATCTCTGTGTGTCAATGCGTGCACGCACGCGCGCGCAATCTCAAGTCCCCTTGTTGCTCCACCGAGTACTTCTAGAAACAAAGGCGAAATAAAGAATTTTTTTGCTCAAAAGAGCAAAACTTGACTCTCTTAGGAGATTGGACGAGGTCAATATTGGGTCATTTAAGCAAACTAGACAAAGTTTCAGGGCAATATGGTAGGGTGCAGGCTACAATTGAGTAGGGTATAGTTTAGAATAAAGCAATGTAGTATGGAAAAATTTGGGGAGTAGGTGCTTGATTCTCCCAATTGCGTGCAGTTGTCGAGACTACCCCCTACTTTTATAGGGACCTCTAGCCCTCACTTTCAACCATCTACAACGACCATTCAATCCCTCTATCTTTGGCTTAGCTATTCTAGGTTAGTTAACTTTGGCTATGAGTGGTTTAATTGTTGTAGAATTTAGTCGATTTTTGCATACTATGGTTCATTATTGTGGATATGACTCTTTCCTTGCCCTTTAGTTTAGTGGGTAGCAGGCTCTTTTCACTTGTGTGCGTCTAGCTTTTTCTAAAGGCTTGCAGCAGGCAATGGCTAACGATAAACCTAAGTGGGAGATAGAGCTATGCGATCTAAAATGGATTCCATTATGAACGATCAAACTTGGAAGTTGGCCCCTTTGCCAGAAGGCAAACATGATTCTCCACTCAAGTGGATCGATCGATAAGTGAAAGGTTACACGCCACACTAAATCAAAGTAGGTTAGTGGAAAAAGGTTTTAAGTAAGAAAAAGGTGCGGACTTTGACGAGACCTTTTTGCATGTGGTGAGATTGACTACTTTTCATACTGTGTTTGCCTTGATGGCCAAGGATGGCATGGACCTTGTACAATTGCATTCGGGATGCTATTTTGCACAGTGACCTTCATGACGAGATCTACATGCAACAATGGCCAGAAGGTTTTGTGTAACATGGTAAAGAAAAGCCTGTCTAATTTGCAAGCTAAGAAAGAGTCTTTAGGGATGGATCATAGTACGCCCCAAGGAATGGTACAACAATTCTAATATCTTTGTGTAGTCTGAGGGCTACAAGAGAAGTAATGCTTGCACACCATTGCTCACACACTAGAGAGCTAAAGATGGCAACTTGATAATGTCGATTTTCTATGTGGATGATATATTGACAGCTGGAAAGAAGCAGTTATGAGATTGATGCCCTAACGAAAAGGCAAATGAGAACATTCGAAATAAAGAATTTGGGACATGAAAATCGCATTCTTGGTATATGCATAATCAAGGGCAAAACAAAGAGATCGTTCTATCTGTCCACAAAAAGATTATGCCTGTGAAGTGTTATAACATTTTAATATTAGGGATAGAACAAAGAGATTGCTATGTCTATCTCACACAAGGATTATGTCAGTAAAGTGATATACAACATTTCAATACGGAGGGAGGGGAGATAATCAATACTCCATTTCCTCCATATGTAAAAATGTGCGTGGATGATTGTCCCAAATGTGATGAGGAGAGAGCACTAAAATGGCTAAGGTTCCAGATTCATCATGTGCGGGTAGCCTCATGTATGCTATATATAATTGCCACTTAAGTGCTTGCATTGCTTTTGCATTGGGAATAGTGAGTAGGTACATATCAAAGGAAGCATTGGGAAGTAGTGAAAGGTACTTGAGTGGCATAGAAGGTATGGTATGTCTATACGGGAGGAGTAGCAATCATCTACTTGGATAAACATATCCAAATCATGCGGGAAATGTTGACAACAAAAAGTCGACCGTAGGATCTATTTCTCCCCTGGTCTAGTGGTGCAATCTCATGGTTATCTTGTTTGTAAAGGAGCGTGGCATTATCTGCCGCTACAACTAGAGCACGTTGCACCAACCACAAAGGTATGCAAAGAGAACATGCGGCTTACTCGTTTGGTGGGGAGACTTGGGCCTTAGTAAAGGCATGTCCTTATTGTGTAGTGACAGCGAGATTACCATCTTCCTAGCAAATAATCCTCTCTTTCATGCGGAAAACAAGCACATAGAAGTGAGATATCACTTAATTTGCACAGTACTCGAGAACAAGCAACTTTAAGACCGATGGTAACCCTACAAAAAAACTTACTCACCAAGAGTCTACCCTCCGAAAAAAATTCACATTACAAGGAGTTGATGGGCATTGGGTGAGGGTACCTCAAATAACCTCTTATTCGTTTGTCTCCCTCAAAGGCATATTGACCTTTGAGCGGGAGGCCGTTGGGATAAAGACTAATGTGGATGGCTACCCATCTTACTGACTAACCCTAATTATACATGCGCGTACTCATTCTTTATTCTTTCAATAACGAGTAATAAAGCGGTGCTTACAATAGAGCTATCGAGGGTACCACAAACATAGTGTCATCTTTGTGTGCGGTTGCATGCGTGTACACGTGCGCAATCTCGAGCTCCCTTGTTGCTCCATCAAGTACTTCTAGAAACAAAGGCAAATGAAAGAATTTTTGCCTCAAAATAGAAAAACTAGACTCTCTTAGGAGATTGGACAAGGTAGGTGGTCATTTAAGAAAACTGGACAAAGTTTTAGGGAAATATGGTAGGGTGTAGGCTAGGATTGAGTAGGGTATAGTTTAGAATAAAGTAATGTAGTACGGAATAATTTGGAGAGAATGTACTTGATTCTCTCAGTTGTGTGCCGTTGTCGGGACTACCCCCTACTTATATAGGGACATGTGAAAACCATCTTCCTAGTAAAGAATCCTCAGTTATATGCCGTTGTCAAGATTACCATCTTCCTAGCAAAGAATCCTCTCTCCCATGTGAAAACCAAGCGCATAGAAGTGAGGCATCAATTAATTTTCCAAGTACTCGAGGACAAACAACTTTAAGACCGATGGTAACCCTGCAAAAAAGCTTACTCACCCAGAATCTACCCTTTGAAAAAATTTCATATTATAGGGAGTTGATGGGCATTTGGCGCAGGTACCTCAAATAGCCTCTTATTCGTTCGTCTCCCTCAAAGGCACATTGACCTTTGAGTAGGAGGTCGTTGGGATAAAGACTAATGTGGATAGCTGCCCATCTTACTGACTAACCCTAATTATACATGTGCGTACTGATTCTTTATTCTTTCAATAATAAGTAATAAAGCAGTGCTTACAATAGAGCTCTCGAGGGTACCACAAACATAGTGTCATCTCTGTGTGTCAATGCGTGCACGCACGCGCGCGCAATCTCAAGTCCCCTTGTTGCTCCACCGAGTACTTCTAGAAACAAAGGCGAAATAAAGAATTTTTTTGCTCAAAAGAGCAAAACTTGACTCTCTTAGGAGATTGGACGAGGTCAATATTGGGTCATTTAAGCAAACTAGACAAAGTTTCAGGGCAATATGGTAGGGTGCAGGCTACAATTGAGTAGGGTATAGTTTAGAATAAAGCAATGTAGTATGGAAAAATTTGGGGAGTAGGTGCTTGATTCTCCCAATTGCGTGCAGTTGTCGAGACTACCCCCTACTTTTATAGGGACCTCTAGCCCTCACTTTCAACCATCTACAACGACCATTCAATCCCTCTATCTTTGGCTTAGCTATTCTAGGTTAGTTAACTTTGGCTATGAGTGGTTTAATTGTTGTAGAATTTAGTCGATTTTTGCATACTATGGTTCATTATTGTGGATATGACTCTTTCCTTGCCCTTTAGTTTAGTGGGTAGCAGGCTCTTTTCACTTGTGTGCGTCTAGCTTTTTCTAAAGGCTTGCAGCAGGCAATGGCTAACGATAAACCTAAGTGGGAGATAGAGCTATGCGATCTAAAATGGATTCCATTATGAACGATCAAACTTGGAAGTTGGCCCCTTTGCCAGAAGGCAAACATGATTCTCCACTCAAGTGGATCGATCGATAAGTGAAAGGTTACACGCCACACTAAATCAAAGTAGGTTAGTGGAAAAAGGTTTTAAGTAAGAAAAAGGTGCGGACTTTGACGAGACCTTTTTGCATGTGGTGAGATTGACTACTTTTCATACTGTGTTTGCCTTGATGGCCAAGGATGGCATGGACCTTGTACAATTGCATTCGGGATGCTATTTTGCACAGTGACCTTCATGACGAGATCTACATGCAACAATGGCCAGAAGGTTTTGTGTAACATGGTAAAGAAAAGCCTGTCTAATTTGCAAGCTAAGAAAGAGTCTTTAGGGATGGATCATAGTACGCCCCAAGGAATGGTACAACAATTCTAATATCTTTGTGTAGTCTGAGGGCTACAAGAGAAGTAATGCTTGCACACCATTGCTCACACACTAGAGAGCTAAAGATGGCAACTTGATAATGTCGATTTTCTATGTGGATGATATATTGACAGCTGGAAAGAAGCAGTTATGAGATTGATGCCCTAACGAAAAGGCAAATGAGAACATTCGAAATAAAGAATTTGGGACATGAAAATCGCATTCTTGGTATATGCATAATCAAGGGCAAAACAAAGAGATCGTTCTATCTGTCCACAAAAAGATTATGCCTGTGAAGTGTTATAACATTTTAATATTAGGGATAGAACAAAGAGATTGCTATGTCTATCTCACACAAGGATTATGTCAGTAAAGTGATATACAACATTTCAATACGGAGGGAGGGGAGATAATCAATACTCCATTTCCTCCATATGTAAAAATGTGCGTGGATGATTGTCCCAAATGTGATGAGGAGAGAGCACTAAAATGGCTAAGGTTCCAGATTCATCATGTGCGGGTAGCCTCATGTATGCTATATATAATTGCCACTTAAGTGCTTGCATTGCTTTTGCATTGGGAATAGTGAGTAGGTACATATCAAAGGAAGCATTGGGAAGTAGTGAAAGGTACTTGAGTGGCATAGAAGGTATGGTATGTCTATACGGGAGGAGTAGCAATCATCTACTTGGATAAACATATCCAAATCATGCGGGAAATGTTGACAACAAAAAGTCGACCGTAGGATCTATTTCTCCCCTGGTCTAGTGGTGCAATCTCATGGTTATCTTGTTTGTAAAGGAGCGTGGCATTATCTGCCGCTACAACTAGAGCACGTTGCACCAACCACAAAGGTATGCAAAGAGAACATGCGGCTTACTCGTTTGGTGGGGAGACTTGGGCCTTAGTAAAGGCATGTCCTTATTGTGTAGTGACAGCGAGATTACCATCTTCCTAGCAAATAATCCTCTCTTTCATGCGGAAAACAAGCACATAGAAGTGAGATATCACTTAATTTGCACAGTACTCGAGAACAAGCAACTTTAAGACCGATGGTAACCCTACAAAAAAACTTACTCACCAAGAGTCTACCCTCCGAAAAAAATTCACATTACAAGGAGTTGATGGGCATTGGGTGAGGGTACCTCAAATAACCTCTTATTCGTTTGTCTCCCTCAAAGGCATATTGACCTTTGAGCGGGAGGCCGTTGGGATAAAGACTAATGTGGATGGCTACCCATCTTACTGACTAACCCTAATTATACATGCGCGTACTCATTCTTTATTCTTTCAATAACGAGTAATAAAGCGGTGCTTACAATAGAGCTATCGAGGGTACCACAAACATAGTGTCATCTTTGTGTGCGGTTGCATGCGTGTACACGTGCGCAATCTCGAGCTCCCTTGTTGCTCCATCAAGTACTTCTAGAAACAAAGGCAAATGAAAGAATTTTTGCCTCAAAATAGAAAAACTAGACTCTCTTAGGAGATTGGACAAGGTAGGTGGTCATTTAAGAAAACTGGACAAAGTTTTAGGGAAATATGGTAGGGTGTAGGCTAGGATTGAGTAGGGTATAGTTTAGAATAAAGTAATGTAGTACGGAATAATTTGGAGAGAATGTACTTGATTCTCTCAGTTGTGTGCCGTTGTCGGGACTACCCCCTACTTATATAGGGACATGTGAAAACCATCTTCCTAGTAAAGAATCCTCAGTTATATGCCGTTGTCAAGATTACCATCTTCCTAGCAAAGAATCCTCTCTCCCATGTGAAAACCAAGCGCATAGAAGTGAGGCATCAATTAATTTTCCAAGTACTCGAGGACAAACAACTTTAAGACCGATGGTAACCCTGCAAAAAAGCTTACTCACCCAGAATCTACCCTTTGAAAAAATTTCATATTATAGGGAGTTGATGGGCATTTGGCGCAGGTACCTCAAATAGCCTCTTATTCGTTCGTCTCCCTCAAAGGCACATTGACCTTTGAGTAGGAGGTCGTTGGGATAAAGACTAATGTGGATAGCTGCCCATCTTACTGACTAACCCTAATTATACATGTGCGTACTGATTCTTTATTCTTTCAATAATAAGTAATAAAGCAGTGCTTACAATAGAGCTCTCGAGGGTACCACAAACATAGTGTCATCTCTGTGTGTCAATGCGTGCACGCACGCGCGCGCAATCTCAAGTCCCCTTGTTGCTCCACCGAGTACTTCTAGAAACAAAGGCGAAATAAAGAATTTTTTTGCTCAAAAGAGCAAAACTTGACTCTCTTAGGAGATTGGACGAGGTCAATATTGGGTCATTTAAGCAAACTAGACAAAGTTTCAGGGCAATATGGTAGGGTGCAGGCTACAATTGAGTAGGGTATAGTTTAGAATAAAGCAATGTAGTATGGAAAAATTTGGGGAGTAGGTGCTTGATTCTCCCAATTGCGTGCAGTTGTCGAGACTACCCCCTACTTTTATAGGGACCTCTAGCCCTCACTTTCAACCATCTACAACGACCATTCAATCCCTCTATCTTTGGCTTAGCTATTCTAGGTTAGTTAACTTTGGCTATGAGTGGTTTAATTGTTGTAGAATTTAGTCGATTTTTGCATACTATGGTTCATTATTGTGGATATGACTCTTTCCTTGCCCTTTAGTTTAGTGGGTAGCAGGCTCTTTTCACTTGTGTGCGTCTAGCTTTTTCTAAAGGCTTGCAGCAGGCAATGGCTAACGATAAACCTAAGTGGGAGATAGAGCTATGCGATCTAAAATGGATTCCATTATGAACGATCAAACTTGGAAGTTGGCCCCTTTGCCAGAAGGCAAACATGATTCTCCACTCAAGTGGATCGATCGATAAGTGAAAGGTTACACGCCACACTAAATCAAAGTAGGTTAGTGGAAAAAGGTTTTAAGTAAGAAAAAGGTGCGGACTTTGACGAGACCTTTTTGCATGTGGTGAGATTGACTACTTTTCATACTGTGTTTGCCTTGATGGCCAAGGATGGCATGGACCTTGTACAATTGCATTCGGGATGCTATTTTGCACAGTGACCTTCATGACGAGATCTACATGCAACAATGGCCAGAAGGTTTTGTGTAACATGGTAAAGAAAAGCCTGTCTAATTTGCAAGCTAAGAAAGAGTCTTTAGGGATGGATCATAGTACGCCCCAAGGAATGGTACAACAATTCTAATATCTTTGTGTAGTCTGAGGGCTACAAGAGAAGTAATGCTTGCACACCATTGCTCACACACTAGAGAGCTAAAGATGGCAACTTGATAATGTCGATTTTCTATGTGGATGATATATTGACAGCTGGAAAGAAGCAGTTATGAGATTGATGCCCTAACGAAAAGGCAAATGAGAACATTCGAAATAAAGAATTTGGGACATGAAAATCGCATTCTTGGTATATGCATAATCAAGGGCAAAACAAAGAGATCGTTCTATCTGTCCACAAAAAGATTATGCCTGTGAAGTGTTATAACATTTTAATATTAGGGATAGAACAAAGAGATTGCTATGTCTATCTCACACAAGGATTATGTCAGTAAAGTGATATACAACATTTCAATACGGAGGGAGGGGAGATAATCAATACTCCATTTCCTCCATATGTAAAAATGTGCGTGGATGATTGTCCCAAATGTGATGAGGAGAGAGCACTAAAATGGCTAAGGTTCCAGATTCATCATGTGCGGGTAGCCTCATGTATGCTATATATAATTGCCACTTAAGTGCTTGCATTGCTTTTGCATTGGGAATAGTGAGTAGGTACATATCAAAGGAAGCATTGGGAAGTAGTGAAAGGTACTTGAGTGGCATAGAAGGTATGGTATGTCTATACGGGAGGAGTAGCAATCATCTACTTGGATAAACATATCCAAATCATGCGGGAAATGTTGACAACAAAAAGTCGACCGTAGGATCTATTTCTCCCCTGGTCTAGTGGTGCAATCTCATGGTTATCTTGTTTGTAAAGGAGCGTGGCATTATCTGCCGCTACAACTAGAGCACGTTGCACCAACCACAAAGGTATGCAAAGAGAACATGCGGCTTACTCGTTTGGTGGGGAGACTTGGGCCTTAGTAAAGGCATGTCCTTATTGTGTAGTGACAGCGAGATTACCATCTTCCTAGCAAATAATCCTCTCTTTCATGCGGAAAACAAGCACATAGAAGTGAGATATCACTTAATTTGCACAGTACTCGAGAACAAGCAACTTTAAGACCGATGGTAACCCTACAAAAAAACTTACTCACCAAGAGTCTACCCTCCGAAAAAAATTCACATTACAAGGAGTTGATGGGCATTGGGTGAGGGTACCTCAAATAACCTCTTATTCGTTTGTCTCCCTCAAAGGCATATTGACCTTTGAGCGGGAGGCCGTTGGGATAAAGACTAATGTGGATGGCTACCCATCTTACTGACTAACCCTAATTATACATGCGCGTACTCATTCTTTATTCTTTCAATAACGAGTAATAAAGCGGTGCTTACAATAGAGCTATCGAGGGTACCACAAACATAGTGTCATCTTTGTGTGCGGTTGCATGCGTGTACACGTGCGCAATCTCGAGCTCCCTTGTTGCTCCATCAAGTACTTCTAGAAACAAAGGCAAATGAAAGAATTTTTGCCTCAAAATAGAAAAACTAGACTCTCTTAGGAGATTGGACAAGGTAGGTGGTCATTTAAGAAAACTGGACAAAGTTTTAGGGAAATATGGTAGGGTGTAGGCTAGGATTGAGTAGGGTATAGTTTAGAATAAAGTAATGTAGTACGGAATAATTTGGAGAGAATGTACTTGATTCTCTCAGTTGTGTGCCGTTGTCGGGACTACCCCCTACTTATATAGGGACATGTGAAAACCATCTTCCTAGTAAAGAATCCTCAGTTATATGCCGTTGTCAAGATTACCATCTTCCTAGCAAAGAATCCTCTCTCCCATGTGAAAACCAAGCGCATAGAAGTGAGGCATCAATTAATTTTCCAAGTACTCGAGGACAAACAACTTTAAGACCGATGGTAACCCTGCAAAAAAGCTTACTCACCCAGAATCTACCCTTTGAAAAAATTTCATATTATAGGGAGTTGATGGGCATTTGGCGCAGGTACCTCAAATAGCCTCTTATTCGTTCGTCTCCCTCAAAGGCACATTGACCTTTGAGTAGGAGGTCGTTGGGATAAAGACTAATGTGGATAGCTGCCCATCTTACTGACTAACCCTAATTATACATGTGCGTACTGATTCTTTATTCTTTCAATAATAAGTAATAAAGCAGTGCTTACAATAGAGCTCTCGAGGGTACCACAAACATAGTGTCATCTCTGTGTGTCAATGCGTGCACGCACGCGCGCGCAATCTCAAGTCCCCTTGTTGCTCCACCGAGTACTTCTAGAAACAAAGGCGAAATAAAGAATTTTTTTGCTCAAAAGAGCAAAACTTGACTCTCTTAGGAGATTGGACGAGGTCAATATTGGGTCATTTAAGCAAACTAGACAAAGTTTCAGGGCAATATGGTAGGGTGCAGGCTACAATTGAGTAGGGTATAGTTTAGAATAAAGCAATGTAGTATGGAAAAATTTGGGGAGTAGGTGCTTGATTCTCCCAATTGCGTGCAGTTGTCGAGACTACCCCCTACTTTTATAGGGACCTCTAGCCCTCACTTTCAACCATCTACAACGACCATTCAATCCCTCTATCTTTGGCTTAGCTATTCTAGGTTAGTTAACTTTGGCTATGAGTGGTTTAATTGTTGTAGAATTTAGTCGATTTTTGCATACTATGGTTCATTATTGTGGATATGACTCTTTCCTTGCCCTTTAGTTTAGTGGGTAGCAGGCTCTTTTCACTTGTGTGCGTCTAGCTTTTTCTAAAGGCTTGCAGCAGGCAATGGCTAACGATAAACCTAAGTGGGAGATAGAGCTATGCGATCTAAAATGGATTCCATTATGAACGATCAAACTTGGAAGTTGGCCCCTTTGCCAGAAGGCAAACATGATTCTCCACTCAAGTGGATCGATCGATAAGTGAAAGGTTACACGCCACACTAAATCAAAGTAGGTTAGTGGAAAAAGGTTTTAAGTAAGAAAAAGGTGCGGACTTTGACGAGACCTTTTTGCATGTGGTGAGATTGACTACTTTTCATACTGTGTTTGCCTTGATGGCCAAGGATGGCATGGACCTTGTACAATTGCATTCGGGATGCTATTTTGCACAGTGACCTTCATGACGAGATCTACATGCAACAATGGCCAGAAGGTTTTGTGTAACATGGTAAAGAAAAGCCTGTCTAATTTGCAAGCTAAGAAAGAGTCTTTAGGGATGGATCATAGTACGCCCCAAGGAATGGTACAACAATTCTAATATCTTTGTGTAGTCTGAGGGCTACAAGAGAAGTAATGCTTGCACACCATTGCTCACACACTAGAGAGCTAAAGATGGCAACTTGATAATGTCGATTTTCTATGTGGATGATATATTGACAGCTGGAAAGAAGCAGTTATGAGATTGATGCCCTAACGAAAAGGCAAATGAGAACATTCGAAATAAAGAATTTGGGACATGAAAATCGCATTCTTGGTATATGCATAATCAAGGGCAAAACAAAGAGATCGTTCTATCTGTCCACAAAAAGATTATGCCTGTGAAGTGTTATAACATTTTAATATTAGGGATAGAACAAAGAGATTGCTATGTCTATCTCACACAAGGATTATGTCAGTAAAGTGATATACAACATTTCAATACGGAGGGAGGGGAGATAATCAATACTCCATTTCCTCCATATGTAAAAATGTGCGTGGATGATTGTCCCAAATGTGATGAGGAGAGAGCACTAAAATGGCTAAGGTTCCAGATTCATCATGTGCGGGTAGCCTCATGTATGCTATATATAATTGCCACTTAAGTGCTTGCATTGCTTTTGCATTGGGAATAGTGAGTAGGTACATATCAAAGGAAGCATTGGGAAGTAGTGAAAGGTACTTGAGTGGCATAGAAGGTATGGTATGTCTATACGGGAGGAGTAGCAATCATCTACTTGGATAAACATATCCAAATCATGCGGGAAATGTTGACAACAAAAAGTCGACCGTAGGATCTATTTCTCCCCTGGTCTAGTGGTGCAATCTCATGGTTATCTTGTTTGTAAAGGAGCGTGGCATTATCTGCCGCTACAACTAGAGCACGTTGCACCAACCACAAAGGTATGCAAAGAGAACATGCGGCTTACTCGTTTGGTGGGGAGACTTGGGCCTTAGTAAAGGCATGTCCTTATTGTGTAGTGACAGCGAGATTACCATCTTCCTAGCAAATAATCCTCTCTTTCATGCGGAAAACAAGCACATAGAAGTGAGATATCACTTAATTTGCACAGTACTCGAGAACAAGCAACTTTAAGACCGATGGTAACCCTACAAAAAAACTTACTCACCAAGAGTCTACCCTCCGAAAAAAATTCACATTACAAGGAGTTGATGGGCATTGGGTGAGGGTACCTCAAATAACCTCTTATTCGTTTGTCTCCCTCAAAGGCATATTGACCTTTGAGCGGGAGGCCGTTGGGATAAAGACTAATGTGGATGGCTACCCATCTTACTGACTAACCCTAATTATACATGCGCGTACTCATTCTTTATTCTTTCAATAACGAGTAATAAAGCGGTGCTTACAATAGAGCTATCGAGGGTACCACAAACATAGTGTCATCTTTGTGTGCGGTTGCATGCGTGTACACGTGCGCAATCTCGAGCTCCCTTGTTGCTCCATCAAGTACTTCTAGAAACAAAGGCAAATGAAAGAATTTTTGCCTCAAAATAGAAAAACTAGACTCTCTTAGGAGATTGGACAAGGTAGGTGGTCATTTAAGAAAACTGGACAAAGTTTTAGGGAAATATGGTAGGGTGTAGGCTAGGATTGAGTAGGGTATAGTTTAGAATAAAGTAATGTAGTACGGAATAATTTGGAGAGAATGTACTTGATTCTCTCAGTTGTGTGCCGTTGTCGGGACTACCCCCTACTTATATAGGGACATGTGAAAACCATCTTCCTAGTAAAGAATCCTCAGTTATATGCCGTTGTCAAGATTACCATCTTCCTAGCAAAGAATCCTCTCTCCCATGTGAAAACCAAGCGCATAGAAGTGAGGCATCAATTAATTTTCCAAGTACTCGAGGACAAACAACTTTAAGACCGATGGTAACCCTGCAAAAAAGCTTACTCACCCAGAATCTACCCTTTGAAAAAATTTCATATTATAGGGAGTTGATGGGCATTTGGCGCAGGTACCTCAAATAGCCTCTTATTCGTTCGTCTCCCTCAAAGGCACATTGACCTTTGAGTAGGAGGTCGTTGGGATAAAGACTAATGTGGATAGCTGCCCATCTTACTGACTAACCCTAATTATACATGTGCGTACTGATTCTTTATTCTTTCAATAATAAGTAATAAAGCAGTGCTTACAATAGAGCTCTCGAGGGTACCACAAACATAGTGTCATCTCTGTGTGTCAATGCGTGCACGCACGCGCGCGCAATCTCAAGTCCCCTTGTTGCTCCACCGAGTACTTCTAGAAACAAAGGCGAAATAAAGAATTTTTTTGCTCAAAAGAGCAAAACTTGACTCTCTTAGGAGATTGGACGAGGTCAATATTGGGTCATTTAAGCAAACTAGACAAAGTTTCAGGGCAATATGGTAGGGTGCAGGCTACAATTGAGTAGGGTATAGTTTAGAATAAAGCAATGTAGTATGGAAAAATTTGGGGAGTAGGTGCTTGATTCTCCCAATTGCGTGCAGTTGTCGAGACTACCCCCTACTTTTATAGGGACCTCTAGCCCTCACTTTCAACCATCTACAACGACCATTCAATCCCTCTATCTTTGGCTTAGCTATTCTAGGTTAGTTAACTTTGGCTATGAGTGGTTTAATTGTTGTAGAATTTAGTCGATTTTTGCATACTATGGTTCATTATTGTGGATATGACTCTTTCCTTGCCCTTTAGTTTAGTGGGTAGCAGGCTCTTTTCACTTGTGTGCGTCTAGCTTTTTCTAAAGGCTTGCAGCAGGCAATGGCTAACGATAAACCTAAGTGGGAGATAGAGCTATGCGATCTAAAATGGATTCCATTATGAACGATCAAACTTGGAAGTTGGCCCCTTTGCCAGAAGGCAAACATGATTCTCCACTCAAGTGGATCGATCGATAAGTGAAAGGTTACACGCCACACTAAATCAAAGTAGGTTAGTGGAAAAAGGTTTTAAGTAAGAAAAAGGTGCGGACTTTGACGAGACCTTTTTGCATGTGGTGAGATTGACTACTTTTCATACTGTGTTTGCCTTGATGGCCAAGGATGGCATGGACCTTGTACAATTGCATTCGGGATGCTATTTTGCACAGTGACCTTCATGACGAGATCTACATGCAACAATGGCCAGAAGGTTTTGTGTAACATGGTAAAGAAAAGCCTGTCTAATTTGCAAGCTAAGAAAGAGTCTTTAGGGATGGATCATAGTACGCCCCAAGGAATGGTACAACAATTCTAATATCTTTGTGTAGTCTGAGGGCTACAAGAGAAGTAATGCTTGCACACCATTGCTCACACACTAGAGAGCTAAAGATGGCAACTTGATAATGTCGATTTTCTATGTGGATGATATATTGACAGCTGGAAAGAAGCAGTTATGAGATTGATGCCCTAACGAAAAGGCAAATGAGAACATTCGAAATAAAGAATTTGGGACATGAAAATCGCATTCTTGGTATATGCATAATCAAGGGCAAAACAAAGAGATCGTTCTATCTGTCCACAAAAAGATTATGCCTGTGAAGTGTTATAACATTTTAATATTAGGGATAGAACAAAGAGATTGCTATGTCTATCTCACACAAGGATTATGTCAGTAAAGTGATATACAACATTTCAATACGGAGGGAGGGGAGATAATCAATACTCCATTTCCTCCATATGTAAAAATGTGCGTGGATGATTGTCCCAAATGTGATGAGGAGAGAGCACTAAAATGGCTAAGGTTCCAGATTCATCATGTGCGGGTAGCCTCATGTATGCTATATATAATTGCCACTTAAGTGCTTGCATTGCTTTTGCATTGGGAATAGTGAGTAGGTACATATCAAAGGAAGCATTGGGAAGTAGTGAAAGGTACTTGAGTGGCATAGAAGGTATGGTATGTCTATACGGGAGGAGTAGCAATCATCTACTTGGATAAACATATCCAAATCATGCGGGAAATGTTGACAACAAAAAGTCGACCGTAGGATCTATTTCTCCCCTGGTCTAGTGGTGCAATCTCATGGTTATCTTGTTTGTAAAGGAGCGTGGCATTATCTGCCGCTACAACTAGAGCACGTTGCACCAACCACAAAGGTATGCAAAGAGAACATGCGGCTTACTCGTTTGGTGGGGAGACTTGGGCCTTAGTAAAGGCATGTCCTTATTGTGTAGTGACAGCGAGATTACCATCTTCCTAGCAAATAATCCTCTCTTTCATGCGGAAAACAAGCACATAGAAGTGAGATATCACTTAATTTGCACAGTACTCGAGAACAAGCAACTTTAAGACCGATGGTAACCCTACAAAAAAACTTACTCACCAAGAGTCTACCCTCCGAAAAAAATTCACATTACAAGGAGTTGATGGGCATTGGGTGAGGGTACCTCAAATAACCTCTTATTCGTTTGTCTCCCTCAAAGGCATATTGACCTTTGAGCGGGAGGCCGTTGGGATAAAGACTAATGTGGATGGCTACCCATCTTACTGACTAACCCTAATTATACATGCGCGTACTCATTCTTTATTCTTTCAATAACGAGTAATAAAGCGGTGCTTACAATAGAGCTATCGAGGGTACCACAAACATAGTGTCATCTTTGTGTGCGGTTGCATGCGTGTACACGTGCGCAATCTCGAGCTCCCTTGTTGCTCCATCAAGTACTTCTAGAAACAAAGGCAAATGAAAGAATTTTTGCCTCAAAATAGAAAAACTAGACTCTCTTAGGAGATTGGACAAGGTAGGTGGTCATTTAAGAAAACTGGACAAAGTTTTAGGGAAATATGGTAGGGTGTAGGCTAGGATTGAGTAGGGTATAGTTTAGAATAAAGTAATGTAGTACGGAATAATTTGGAGAGAATGTACTTGATTCTCTCAGTTGTGTGCCGTTGTCGGGACTACCCCCTACTTATATAGGGACATGTGAAAACCATCTTCCTAGTAAAGAATCCTCAGTTATATGCCGTTGTCAAGATTACCATCTTCCTAGCAAAGAATCCTCTCTCCCATGTGAAAACCAAGCGCATAGAAGTGAGGCATCAATTAATTTTCCAAGTACTCGAGGACAAACAACTTTAAGACCGATGGTAACCCTGCAAAAAAGCTTACTCACCCAGAATCTACCCTTTGAAAAAATTTCATATTATAGGGAGTTGATGGGCATTTGGCGCAGGTACCTCAAATAGCCTCTTATTCGTTCGTCTCCCTCAAAGGCACATTGACCTTTGAGTAGGAGGTCGTTGGGATAAAGACTAATGTGGATAGCTGCCCATCTTACTGACTAACCCTAATTATACATGTGCGTACTGATTCTTTATTCTTTCAATAATAAGTAATAAAGCAGTGCTTACAATAGAGCTCTCGAGGGTACCACAAACATAGTGTCATCTCTGTGTGTCAATGCGTGCACGCACGCGCGCGCAATCTCAAGTCCCCTTGTTGCTCCACCGAGTACTTCTAGAAACAAAGGCGAAATAAAGAATTTTTTTGCTCAAAAGAGCAAAACTTGACTCTCTTAGGAGATTGGACGAGGTCAATATTGGGTCATTTAAGCAAACTAGACAAAGTTTCAGGGCAATATGGTAGGGTGCAGGCTACAATTGAGTAGGGTATAGTTTAGAATAAAGCAATGTAGTATGGAAAAATTTGGGGAGTAGGTGCTTGATTCTCCCAATTGCGTGCAGTTGTCGAGACTACCCCCTACTTTTATAGGGACCTCTAGCCCTCACTTTCAACCATCTACAACGACCATTCAATCCCTCTATCTTTGGCTTAGCTATTCTAGGTTAGTTAACTTTGGCTATGAGTGGTTTAATTGTTGTAGAATTTAGTCGATTTTTGCATACTATGGTTCATTATTGTGGATATGACTCTTTCCTTGCCCTTTAGTTTAGTGGGTAGCAGGCTCTTTTCACTTGTGTGCGTCTAGCTTTTTCTAAAGGCTTGCAGCAGGCAATGGCTAACGATAAACCTAAGTGGGAGATAGAGCTATGCGATCTAAAATGGATTCCATTATGAACGATCAAACTTGGAAGTTGGCCCCTTTGCCAGAAGGCAAACATGATTCTCCACTCAAGTGGATCGATCGATAAGTGAAAGGTTACACGCCACACTAAATCAAAGTAGGTTAGTGGAAAAAGGTTTTAAGTAAGAAAAAGGTGCGGACTTTGACGAGACCTTTTTGCATGTGGTGAGATTGACTACTTTTCATACTGTGTTTGCCTTGATGGCCAAGGATGGCATGGACCTTGTACAATTGCATTCGGGATGCTATTTTGCACAGTGACCTTCATGACGAGATCTACATGCAACAATGGCCAGAAGGTTTTGTGTAACATGGTAAAGAAAAGCCTGTCTAATTTGCAAGCTAAGAAAGAGTCTTTAGGGATGGATCATAGTACGCCCCAAGGAATGGTACAACAATTCTAATATCTTTGTGTAGTCTGAGGGCTACAAGAGAAGTAATGCTTGCACACCATTGCTCACACACTAGAGAGCTAAAGATGGCAACTTGATAATGTCGATTTTCTATGTGGATGATATATTGACAGCTGGAAAGAAGCAGTTATGAGATTGATGCCCTAACGAAAAGGCAAATGAGAACATTCGAAATAAAGAATTTGGGACATGAAAATCGCATTCTTGGTATATGCATAATCAAGGGCAAAACAAAGAGATCGTTCTATCTGTCCACAAAAAGATTATGCCTGTGAAGTGTTATAACATTTTAATATTAGGGATAGAACAAAGAGATTGCTATGTCTATCTCACACAAGGATTATGTCAGTAAAGTGATATACAACATTTCAATACGGAGGGAGGGGAGATAATCAATACTCCATTTCCTCCATATGTAAAAATGTGCGTGGATGATTGTCCCAAATGTGATGAGGAGAGAGCACTAAAATGGCTAAGGTTCCAGATTCATCATGTGCGGGTAGCCTCATGTATGCTATATATAATTGCCACTTAAGTGCTTGCATTGCTTTTGCATTGGGAATAGTGAGTAGGTACATATCAAAGGAAGCATTGGGAAGTAGTGAAAGGTACTTGAGTGGCATAGAAGGTATGGTATGTCTATACGGGAGGAGTAGCAATCATCTACTTGGATAAACATATCCAAATCATGCGGGAAATGTTGACAACAAAAAGTCGACCGTAGGATCTATTTCTCCCCTGGTCTAGTGGTGCAATCTCATGGTTATCTTGTTTGTAAAGGAGCGTGGCATTATCTGCCGCTACAACTAGAGCACGTTGCACCAACCACAAAGGTATGCAAAGAGAACATGCGGCTTACTCGTTTGGTGGGGAGACTTGGGCCTTAGTAAAGGCATGTCCTTATTGTGTAGTGACAGCGAGATTACCATCTTCCTAGCAAATAATCCTCTCTTTCATGCGGAAAACAAGCACATAGAAGTGAGATATCACTTAATTTGCACAGTACTCGAGAACAAGCAACTTTAAGACCGATGGTAACCCTACAAAAAAACTTACTCACCAAGAGTCTACCCTCCGAAAAAAATTCACATTACAAGGAGTTGATGGGCATTGGGTGAGGGTACCTCAAATAACCTCTTATTCGTTTGTCTCCCTCAAAGGCATATTGACCTTTGAGCGGGAGGCCGTTGGGATAAAGACTAATGTGGATGGCTACCCATCTTACTGACTAACCCTAATTATACATGCGCGTACTCATTCTTTATTCTTTCAATAACGAGTAATAAAGCGGTGCTTACAATAGAGCTATCGAGGGTACCACAAACATAGTGTCATCTTTGTGTGCGGTTGCATGCGTGTACACGTGCGCAATCTCGAGCTCCCTTGTTGCTCCATCAAGTACTTCTAGAAACAAAGGCAAATGAAAGAATTTTTGCCTCAAAATAGAAAAACTAGACTCTCTTAGGAGATTGGACAAGGTAGGTGGTCATTTAAGAAAACTGGACAAAGTTTTAGGGAAATATGGTAGGGTGTAGGCTAGGATTGAGTAGGGTATAGTTTAGAATAAAGTAATGTAGTACGGAATAATTTGGAGAGAATGTACTTGATTCTCTCAGTTGTGTGCCGTTGTCGGGACTACCCCCTACTTATATAGGGACATGTGAAAACCATCTTCCTAGTAAAGAATCCTCAGTTATATGCCGTTGTCAAGATTACCATCTTCCTAGCAAAGAATCCTCTCTCCCATGTGAAAACCAAGCGCATAGAAGTGAGGCATCAATTAATTTTCCAAGTACTCGAGGACAAACAACTTTAAGACCGATGGTAACCCTGCAAAAAAGCTTACTCACCCAGAATCTACCCTTTGAAAAAATTTCATATTATAGGGAGTTGATGGGCATTTGGCGCAGGTACCTCAAATAGCCTCTTATTCGTTCGTCTCCCTCAAAGGCACATTGACCTTTGAGTAGGAGGTCGTTGGGATAAAGACTAATGTGGATAGCTGCCCATCTTACTGACTAACCCTAATTATACATGTGCGTACTGATTCTTTATTCTTTCAATAATAAGTAATAAAGCAGTGCTTACAATAGAGCTCTCGAGGGTACCACAAACATAGTGTCATCTCTGTGTGTCAATGCGTGCACGCACGCGCGCGCAATCTCAAGTCCCCTTGTTGCTCCACCGAGTACTTCTAGAAACAAAGGCGAAATAAAGAATTTTTTTGCTCAAAAGAGCAAAACTTGACTCTCTTAGGAGATTGGACGAGGTCAATATTGGGTCATTTAAGCAAACTAGACAAAGTTTCAGGGCAATATGGTAGGGTGCAGGCTACAATTGAGTAGGGTATAGTTTAGAATAAAGCAATGTAGTATGGAAAAGTTTGGGGAGTAGGTGCTTGATTCTCCCAATTGCGTGCAGTTGTCGAGACTACCCCCTACTTTTATAGGGACCTCTAGCCCTCACTTTCAACCATCTACAACGACCATTCAATCCCTCTATCTTTGGCTTAGCTATTCTAGGTTAGTTAACTTTGGCTATGAGTGGTTTAATTGTTGTAGAATTTAGTCGATTTTTGCATACTATGGTTCATTATTGTGGATATGACTCTTTCCTTGCCCTTTAGTTTAGTGGGTAGCAGGCTCTTTTCACTTGTGTGCGTCTAGCTTTTTCTAAAGGCTTGCAGCAGGCAATGGCTAACGATAAACCTAAGTGGGAGATAGAGCTATGCGATCTAAAATGGATTCCATTATGAACGATCAAACTTGGAAGTTGGCCCCTTTGCCAGAAGGCAAACATGATTCTCCACTCAAGTGGATCGATCGATAAGTGAAAGGTTACACGCCACACTAAATCAAAGTAGGTTAGTGGAAAAAGGTTTTAAGTAAGAAAAAGGTGCGGACTTTGACGAGACCTTTTTGCATGTGGTGAGATTGACTACTTTTCATACTGTGTTTGCCTTGATGGCCAAGGATGGCATGGACCTTGTACAATTGCATTCGGGATGCTATTTTGCACAGTGACCTTCATGACGAGATCTACATGCAACAATGGCCAGAAGGTTTTGTGTAACATGGTAAAGAAAAGCCTGTCTAATTTGCAAGCTAAGAAAGAGTCTTTAGGGATGGATCATAGTACGCCCCAAGGAATGGTACAACAATTCTAATATCTTTGTGTAGTCTGAGGGCTACAAGAGAAGTAATGCTTGCACACCATTGCTCACACACTAGAGAGCTAAAGATGGCAACTTGATAATGTCGATTTTCTATGTGGATGATATATTGACAGCTGGAAAGAAGCAGTTATGAGATTGATGCCCTAACGAAAAGGCAAATGAGAACATTCGAAATAAAGAATTTGGGACATGAAAATCGCATTCTTGGTATATGCATAATCAAGGGCAAAACAAAGAGATCGTTCTATCTGTCCACAAAAAGATTATGCCTGTGAAGTGTTATAACATTTTAATATTAGGGATAGAACAAAGAGATTGCTATGTCTATCTCACACAAGGATTATGTCAGTAAAGTGATATACAACATTTCAATACGGAGGGAGGGGAGATAATCAATACTCCATTTCCTCCATATGTAAAAATGTGCGTGGATGATTGTCCCAAATGTGATGAGGAGAGAGCACTAAAATGGCTAAGGTTCCAGATTCATCATGTGCGGGTAGCCTCATGTATGCTATATATAATTGCCACTTAAGTGCTTGCATTGCTTTTGCATTGGGAATAGTGAGTAGGTACATATCAAAGGAAGCATTGGGAAGTAGTGAAAGGTACTTGAGTGGCATAGAAGGTATGGTATGTCTATACGGGAGGAGTAGCAATCATCTACTTGGATAAACATATCCAAATCATGCGGGAAATGTTGACAACAAAAAGTCGACCGTAGGATCTATTTCTCCCCTGGTCTAGTGGTGCAATCTCATGGTTATCTTGTTTGTAAAGGAGTGTGGCATTATCTGCCGCTACAACTAGAGCACGTTGCACCAACCACAAAGGTATGCAAAGAGAACATGCGGCTTACTCGTTTGGTGGGGAGACTTGGGCCTTAGTAAAGGCATGTCCTTATTGTGTAGTGACAGCGAGATTACCATCTTCCTAGCAAATAATCCTCTCTTTCATGCGGAAAACAAGCACATAGAAGTGAGATATCACTTAATTTGCACAGTACTCGAGAACAAGCAACTTTAAGACCGATGGTAACCCTACAAAAAAACTTACTCACCAAGAGTCTACCCTCCGAAAAAAATTCACATTACAAGGAGTTGATGGGCATTGGGTGAGGGTACCTCAAATAACCTCTTATTCGTTTGTCTCCCTCAAAGGCATATTGACCTTTGAGCGGGAGGCCGTTGGGATAAAGACTAATGTGGATGGCTACCCATCTTACTGACTAACCCTAATTATACATGCGCGTACTCATTCTTTATTCTTTCAATAACGAGTAATAAAGCGGTGCTTACAATAGAGCTATCGAGGGTACCACAAACATAGTGTCATCTTTGTGTGCGGTTGCATGCGTGTACACGTGCGCAATCTCGAGCTCCCTTGTTGCTCCATCAAGTACTTCTAGAAACAAAGGCAAATGAAAGAATTTTTGCCTCAAAATAGAAAAACTAGACTCTCTTAGGAGATTGGACAAGGTAGGTGGTCATTTAAGAAAACTGGACAAAGTTTTAGGGAAATATGGTAGGGTGTAGGCTAGGATTGAGTAGGGTATAGTTTAGAATAAAGTAATGTAGTACGGAATAATTTGGAGAGAATGTACTTGATTCTCTCAGTTGTGTGCCGTTGTCGGGACTACCCCCTACTTATATAGGGACATGTGAAAACCATCTTCCTAGTAAAGAATCCTCAGTTATATGCCGTTGTCAAGATTACCATCTTCCTAGCAAAGAATCCTCTCTCCCATGTGAAAACCAAGCGCATAGAAGTGAGGCATCAATTAATTTTCCAAGTACTCGAGGACAAACAACTTTAAGACCGATGGTAACCCTGCAAAAAAGCTTACTCACCCAGAATCTACCCTTTGAAAAAATTTCATATTATAGGGAGTTGATGGGCATTTGGCGCAGGTACCTCAAATAGCCTCTTATTCGTTCGTCTCCCTCAAAGGCACATTGACCTTTGAGTAGGAGGTCGTTGGGATAAAGACTAATGTGGATAGCTGCCCATCTTACTGACTAACCCTAATTATACATGTGCGTACTGATTCTTTATTCTTTCAATAATAAGTAATAAAGCAGTGCTTACAATAGAGCTCTCGAGGGTACCACAAACATAGTGTCATCTCTGTGTGTCAATGCGTGCACGCACGCGCGCGCAATCTCAAGTCCCCTTGTTGCTCCACCGAGTACTTCTAGAAACAAAGGCGAAATAAAGAATTTTTTTGCTCAAAAGAGCAAAACTTGACTCTCTTAGGAGATTGGACGAGGTCAATATTGGGTCATTTAAGCAAACTAGACAAAGTTTCAGGGCAATATGGTAGGGTGCAGGCTACAATTGAGTAGGGTATAGTTTAGAATAAAGCAATGTAGTATGGAAAAATTTGGGGAGTAGGTGCTTGATTCTCCCAATTGCGTGCAGTTGTCGAGACTACCCCCTACTTTTATAGGGACCTCTAGCCCTCACTTTCAACCATCTACAACGACCATTCAATCCCTCTATCTTTGGCTTAGCTATTCTAGGTTAGTTAACTTTGGCTATGAGTGGTTTAATTGTTGTAGAATTTAGTCGATTTTTGCATACTATGGTTCATTATTGTGGATATGACTCTTTCCTTGCCCTTTAGTTTAGTGGGTAGCAGGCTCTTTTCACTTGTGTGCGTCTAGCTTTTTCTAAAGGCTTGCAGCAGGCAATGGCTAACGATAAACCTAAGTGGGAGATAGAGCTATGCGATCTAAAATGGATTCCATTATGAACGATCAAACTTGGAAGTTGGCCCCTTTGCCAGAAGGCAAACATGATTCTCCACTCAAGTGGATCGATCGATAAGTGAAAGGTTACACGCCACACTAAATCAAAGTAGGTTAGTGGAAAAAGGTTTTAAGTAAGAAAAAGGTGCGGACTTTGACGAGACCTTTTTGCATGTGGTGAGATTGACTACTTTTCATACTGTGTTTGCCTTGATGGCCAAGGATGGCATGGACCTTGTACAATTGCATTCGGGATGCTATTTTGCACAGTGACCTTCATGACGAGATCTACATGCAACAATGGCCAGAAGGTTTTGTGTAACATGGTAAAGAAAAGCCTGTCTAATTTGCAAGCTAAGAAAGAGTCTTTAGGGATGGATCATAGTACGCCCCAAGGAATGGTACAACAATTCTAATATCTTTGTGTAGTCTGAGGGCTACAAGAGAAGTAATGCTTGCACACCATTGCTCACACACTAGAGAGCTAAAGATGGCAACTTGATAATGTCGATTTTCTATGTGGATGATATATTGACAGCTGGAAAGAAGCAGTTATGAGATTGATGCCCTAACGAAAAGGCAAATGAGAACATTCGAAATAAAGAATTTGGGACATGAAAATCGCATTCTTGGTATATGCATAATCAAGGGCAAAACAAAGAGATCGTTCTATCTGTCCACAAAAAGATTATGCCTGTGAAGTGTTATAACATTTTAATATTAGGGATAGAACAAAGAGATTGCTATGTCTATCTCACACAAGGATTATGTCAGTAAAGTGATATACAACATTTCAATACGGAGGGAGGGGAGATAATCAATACTCCATTTCCTCCATATGTAAAAATGTGCGTGGATGATTGTCCCAAATGTGATGAGGAGAGAGCACTAAAATGGCTAAGGTTCCAGATTCATCATGTGCGGGTAGCCTCATGTATGCTATATATAATTGCCACTTAAGTGCTTGCATTGCTTTTGCATTGGGAATAGTGAGTAGGTACATATCAAAGGAAGCATTGGGAAGTAGTGAAAGGTACTTGAGTGGCATAGAAGGTATGGTATGTCTATACGGGAGGAGTAGCAATCATCTACTTGGATAAACATATCCAAATCATGCGGGAAATGTTGACAACAAAAAGTCGACCGTAGGATCTATTTCTCCCCTGGTCTAGTGGTGCAATCTCATGGTTATCTTGTTTGTAAAGGAGTGTGGCATTATCTGCCGCTACAACTAGAGCACGTTGCACCAACCACAAAGGTATGCAAAGAGAACATGCGGCTTACTCGTTTGGTGGGGAGACTTGGGCCTTAGTAAAGGCATGTCCTTATTGTGTAGTGACAGCGAGATTACCATCTTCCTAGCAAATAATCCTCTCTTTCATGCGGAAAACAAGCACATAGAAGTGAGATATCACTTAATTTGCACAGTACTCGAGAACAAGCAACTTTAAGACCGATGGTAACCCTACAAAAAAACTTACTCACCAAGAGTCTACCCTCCGAAAAAAATTCACATTACAAGGAGTTGATGGGCATTGGGTGAGGGTACCTCAAATAACCTCTTATTCGTTTGTCTCCCTCAAAGGCATATTGACCTTTGAGCGGGAGGCCGTTGGGATAAAGACTAATGTGGATGGCTACCCATCTTACTGACTAACCCTAATTATACATGCGCGTACTCATTCTTTATTCTTTCAATAACGAGTAATAAAGCGGTGCTTACAATAGAGCTATCGAGGGTACCACAAACATAGTGTCATCTTTGTGTGCGGTTGCATGCGTGTACACGTGCGCAATCTCGAGCTCCCTTGTTGCTCCATCAAGTACTTCTAGAAACAAAGGCAAATGAAAGAATTTTTGCCTCAAAATAGAAAAACTAGACTCTCTTAGGAGATTGGACAAGGTAGGTGGTCATTTAAGAAAACTGGACAAAGTTTTAGGGAAATATGGTAGGGTGTAGGCTAGGATTGAGTAGGGTATAGTTTAGAATAAAGTAATGTAGTACGGAATAATTTGGAGAGAATGTACTTGATTCTCTCAGTTGTGTGCCGTTGTCGGGACTACCCCCTACTTATATAGGGACATGTGAAAACCATCTTCCTAGTAAAGAATCCTCAGTTATATGCCGTTGTCAAGATTACCATCTTCCTAGCAAAGAATCCTCTCTCCCATGTGAAAACCAAGCGCATAGAAGTGAGGCATCAATTAATTTTCCAAGTACTCGAGGACAAACAACTTTAAGACCGATGGTAACCCTGCAAAAAAGCTTACTCACCCAGAATCTACCCTTTGAAAAAATTTCATATTATAGGGAGTTGATGGGCATTTGGCGCAGGTACCTCAAATAGCCTCTTATTCGTTCGTCTCCCTCAAAGGCACATTGACCTTTGAGTAGGAGGTCGTTGGGATAAAGACTAATGTGGATAGCTGCCCATCTTACTGACTAACCCTAATTATACATGTGCGTACTGATTCTTTATTCTTTCAATAATAAGTAATAAAGCAGTGCTTACAATAGAGCTCTCGAGGGTACCACAAACATAGTGTCATCTCTGTGTGTCAATGCGTGCACGCACGCGCGCGCAATCTCAAGTCCCCTTGTTGCTCCACCGAGTACTTCTAGAAACAAAGGCGAAATAAAGAATTTTTTTGCTCAAAAGAGCAAAACTTGACTCTCTTAGGAGATTGGACGAGGTCAATATTGGGTCATTTAAGCAAACTAGACAAAGTTTCAGGGCAATATGGTAGGGTGCAGGCTACAATTGAGTAGGGTATAGTTTAGAATAAAGCAATGTAGTATGGAAAAGTTTGGGGAGTAGGTGCTTGATTCTCCCAATTGCGTGCAGTTGTCGAGACTACCCCCTACTTTTATAGGGACCTCTAGCCCTCACTTTCAACCATCTACAACGACCATTCAATCCCTCTATCTTTGGCTTAGCTATTCTAGGTTAGTTAACTTTGGCTATGAGTGGTTTAATTGTTGTAGAATTTAGTCGATTTTTGCATACTATGGTTCATTATTGTGGATATGACTCTTTCCTTGCCCTTTAGTTTAGTGGGTAGCAGGCTCTTTTCACTTGTGTGCGTCTAGCTTTTTCTAAAGGCTTGCAGCAGGCAATGGCTAACGATAAACCTAAGTGGGAGATAGAGCTATGCGATCTAAAATGGATTCCATTATGAACGATCAAACTTGGAAGTTGGCCCCTTTGCCAGAAGGCAAACATGATTCTCCACTCAAGTGGATCGATCGATAAGTGAAAGGTTACACGCCACACTAAATCAAAGTAGGTTAGTGGAAAAAGGTTTTAAGTAAGAAAAAGGTGCGGACTTTGACGAGACCTTTTTGCATGTGGTGAGATTGACTACTTTTCATACTGTGTTTGCCTTGATGGCCAAGGATGGCATGGACCTTGTACAATTGCATTCGGGATGCTATTTTGCACAGTGACCTTCATGACGAGATCTACATGCAACAATGGCCAGAAGGTTTTGTGTAACATGGTAAAGAAAAGCCTGTCTAATTTGCAAGCTAAGAAAGAGTCTTTAGGGATGGATCATAGTACGCCCCAAGGAATGGTACAACAATTCTAATATCTTTGTGTAGTCTGAGGGCTACAAGAGAAGTAATGCTTGCACACCATTGCTCACACACTAGAGAGCTAAAGATGGCAACTTGATAATGTCGATTTTCTATGTGGATGATATATTGACAGCTGGAAAGAAGCAGTTATGAGATTGATGCCCTAACGAAAAGGCAAATGAGAACATTCGAAATAAAGAATTTGGGACATGAAAATCGCATTCTTGGTATATGCATAATCAAGGGCAAAACAAAGAGATCGTTCTATCTGTCCACAAAAAGATTATGCCTGTGAAGTGTTATAACATTTTAATATTAGGGATAGAACAAAGAGATTGCTATGTCTATCTCACACAAGGATTATGTCAGTAAAGTGATATACAACATTTCAATACGGAGGGAGGGGAGATAATCAATACTCCATTTCCTCCATATGTAAAAATGTGCGTGGATGATTGTCCCAAATGTGATGAGGAGAGAGCACTAAAATGGCTAAGGTTCCAGATTCATCATGTGCGGGTAGCCTCATGTATGCTATATATAATTGCCACTTAAGTGCTTGCATTGCTTTTGCATTGGGAATAGTGAGTAGGTACATATCAAAGGAAGCATTGGGAAGTAGTGAAAGGTACTTGAGTGGCATAGAAGGTATGGTATGTCTATACGGGAGGAGTAGCAATCATCTACTTGGATAAACATATCCAAATCATGCGGGAAATGTTGACAACAAAAAGTCGACCGTAGGATCTATTTCTCCCCTGGTCTAGTGGTGCAATCTCATGGTTATCTTGTTTGTAAAGGAGCGTGGCATTATCTGCCGCTACAACTAGAGCACGTTGCACCAACCACAAAGGTATGCAAAGAGAACATGCGGCTTACTCGTTTGGTGGGGAGACTTGGGCCTTAGTAAAGGCATGTCCTTATTGTGTAGTGACAGCGAGATTACCATCTTCCTAGCAAATAATCCTCTCTTTCATGCGGAAAACAAGCACATAGAAGTGAGATATCACTTAATTTGCACAGTACTCGAGAACAAGCAACTTTAAGACCGATGGTAACCCTACAAAAAAACTTACTCACCAAGAGTCTACCCTCCGAAAAAAATTCACATTACAAGGAGTTGATGGGCATTGGGTGAGGGTACCTCAAATAACCTCTTATTCGTTTGTCTCCCTCAAAGGCATATTGACCTTTGAGCGGGAGGCCGTTGGGATAAAGACTAATGTGGATGGCTACCCATCTTACTGACTAACCCTAATTATACATGCGCGTACTCATTCTTTATTCTTTCAATAACGAGTAATAAAGCGGTGCTTACAATAGAGCTATCGAGGGTACCACAAACATAGTGTCATCTTTGTGTGCGGTTGCATGCGTGTACACGTGCGCAATCTCGAGCTCCCTTGTTGCTCCATCAAGTACTTCTAGAAACAAAGGCAAATGAAAGAATTTTTGCCTCAAAATAGAAAAACTAGACTCTCTTAGGAGATTGGACAAGGTAGGTGGTCATTTAAGAAAACTGGACAAAGTTTTAGGGAAATATGGTAGGGTGTAGGCTAGGATTGAGTAGGGTATAGTTTAGAATAAAGTAATGTAGTACGGAATAATTTGGAGAGAATGTACTTGATTCTCTCAGTTGTGTGCCGTTGTCGGGACTACCCCCTACTTATATAGGGACATGTGAAAACCATCTTCCTAGTAAAGAATCCTCAGTTATATGCCGTTGTCAAGATTACCATCTTCCTAGCAAAGAATCCTCTCTCCCATGTGAAAACCAAGCGCATAGAAGTGAGGCATCAATTAATTTTCCAAGTACTCGAGGACAAACAACTTTAAGACCGATGGTAACCCTGCAAAAAAGCTTACTCACCCAGAATCTACCCTTTGAAAAAATTTCATATTATAGGGAGTTGATGGGCATTTGGCGCAGGTACCTCAAATAGCCTCTTATTCGTTCGTCTCCCTCAAAGGCACATTGACCTTTGAGTAGGAGGTCGTTGGGATAAAGACTAATGTGGATAGCTGCCCATCTTACTGACTAACCCTAATTATACATGTGCGTACTGATTCTTTATTCTTTCAATAATAAGTAATAAAGCAGTGCTTACAATAGAGCTCTCGAGGGTACCACAAACATAGTGTCATCTCTGTGTGTCAATGCGTGCACGCACGCGCGCGCAATCTCAAGTCCCCTTGTTGCTCCACCGAGTACTTCTAGAAACAAAGGCGAAATAAAGAATTTTTTTGCTCAAAAGAGCAAAACTTGACTCTCTTAGGAGATTGGACGAGGTCAATATTGGGTCATTTAAGCAAACTAGACAAAGTTTCAGGGCAATATGGTAGGGTGCAGGCTACAATTGAGTAGGGTATAGTTTAGAATAAAGCAATGTAGTATGGAAAAATTTGGGGAGTAGGTGCTTGATTCTCCCAATTGCGTGCAGTTGTCGAGACTACCCCCTACTTTTATAGGGACCTCTAGCCCTCACTTTCAACCATCTACAACGACCATTCCATCCCTCTATCTTTGGCTTAGCTATTCTAGGTTAGTTAACTTTGGCTATGAGTGGTTTAATTGTTGTAGAATTTAGTCGATTTTTGCATACTATGGTTCATTATTGTGGATATGACTCTTTCCTTGCCCTTTAGTTTAGTGGGTAGCAGGCTCTTTTCACTTGTGTGCGTCTAGCTTTTTCTAAAGGCTTGCAGCAAGCAATGGCTAACGATAAACCTAAGTGGGAGATAGAGCTATGCGATCTAAAATGGATTCCATTATGAACGATCAAACTTGGAAGTTGGCCCCTTTGCCAGAAGGCAAACATGATTCTCCACTCAAGTGGATCGATCGATAAGTGAAAGGTTACACGCCACACTAAATCAAAGTAGGTTAGTGGAAAAAGGTTTTAAGTAAGAAAAAGGTGCGGACTTTGACGAGACCTTTTTGCATGTGGTGAGATTGACTACTTTTCATACTGTGTTTGCCTTGATGGCCAAGGATGGCATGGACCTTGTACAATTGCATTCGGGATGCTATTTTGCACAGTGACCTTCATGACGAGATCTGCATGCAACAATGGCCAGAAGGTTTTGTGTAACATGGTAAAGAAAAGCCTGTCTAATTTGCAAGCTAAGAAAGAGTCTTTAGGGATGGATCATAGTACGCCCCAAGGAATGGTACAACAATTCTAATATCTTTGTGTAGTCTGAGGGCTACAAGAGAAGTAATGCTTGCACACCATTGCTCACACACTAGAGAGCTAAAGATGGCAACTTGATAATGTCGATTTTCTATGTGGATGATATATTGACAGCTGGAAAGAAGCAGTTATGAGATTGATGCCCTAACGAAAAGGCAAATGAGAACATTCGAAATAAAGAATTTGGGACATGAAAATCGCATTCTTGGTATATGCATAATCAAGGGCAAAACAAAGAGATCGTTCTATCTGTCCACAAAAAGATTATGCCTGTGAAGTGTTATAACATTTTAATATTAGGGATAGAACAAAGAGATTGCTATGTCTATCTCACACAAGGATTATGTCAGTAAAGTGATATACAACATTTCAATACGGAGGGAGGGGAGATAATCAATACTCCATTTCCTCCATATGTAAAAATGTGCGTGGATGATTGTCCCAAATGTGATGAGGAGAGAGCACTAAAATGGCTAAGGTTCCAGATTCATCATGTGCGGGTAGCCTCATGTATGCTATATATAATTGCCACTTAAGTGCTTGCATTGCTTTTGCATTGGGAATAGTGAGTAGGTACATATCAAAGGAAGCATTGGGAAGTAGTGAAAGGTACTTGAGTGGCATAGAAGGTATGGTATGTCTATACGGGAGGAGTAGCAATCATCTACTTGGATAAACATATCCAAATCATGCGGGAAATGTTGACAACAAAAAGTCGACCGTAGGATCTATTTCTCCCCTGGTCTAGTGGTGCAATCTCATGGTTATCTTGTTTGTAAAGGAGCGTGGCATTATCTGCCGCTACAACTAGAGCACGTTGCACCAACCACAAAGGTATGCAAAGAGAACATGCGGCTTACTCGTTTGGTGGGGAGACTTGGGCCTTAGTAAAGGCATGTCCTTATTGTGTAGTGACAGCGAGATTACCATCTTCCTAGCAAATAATCCTCTCTTTCATGCGGAAAACAAGCACATAGAAGTGAGATATCACTTAATTTGCACAGTACTCGAGAACAAGCAACTTTAAGACCGATGGTAACCCTACAAAAAAACTTACTCACCAAGAGTCTACCCTCCGAAAAAAATTCACATTACAAGGAGTTGATGGGCATTGGGTGAGGGTACCTCAAATAACCTCTTATTCGTTTGTCTCCCTCAAAGGCATATTGACCTTTGAGCGGGAGGCCGTTGGGATAAAGACTAATGTGGATGGCTACCCATCTTACTGACTAACCCTAATTATACATGCGCGTACTCATTCTTTATTCTTTCAATAACGAGTAATAAAGCGGTGCTTACAATAGAGCTATCGAGGGTACCACAAACATAGTGTCATCTTTGTGTGCGGTTGCATGCGTGTACACGTGCGCAATCTCGAGCTCCCTTGTTGCTCCATCAAGTACTTCTAGAAACAAAGGCAAATGAAAGAATTTTTGCCTCAAAATAGAAAAACTAGACTCTCTTAGGAGATTGGACAAGGTAGGTGGTCATTTAAGAAAACTGGACAAAGTTTTAGGGAAATATGGTAGGGTGTAGGCTAGGATTGAGTAGGGTATAGTTTAGAATAAAGTAATGTAGTACGGAATAATTTGGAGAGAATGTACTTGATTCTCTCAGTTGTGTGCCGTTGTCGGGACTACCCCCTACTTATATAGGGACATGTGAAAACCATCTTCCTAGTAAAGAATCCTCAGTTATATGCCGTTGTCAAGATTACCATCTTCCTAGCAAAGAATCCTCTCTCCCATGTGAAAACCAAGCGCATAGAAGTGAGGCATCAATTAATTTTCCAAGTACTCGAGGACAAACAACTTTAAGACCGATGGTAACCCTGCAAAAAAGCTTACTCACCCAGAATCTACCCTTTGAAAAAATTTCATATTATAGGGAGTTGATGGGCATTTGGCGCAGGTACCTCAAATAGCCTCTTATTCGTTCGTCTCCCTCAAAGGCACATTGACCTTTGAGTAGGAGGTCGTTGGGATAAAGACTAATGTGGATAGCTGCCCATCTTACTGACTAACCCTAATTATACATGTGCGTACTGATTCTTTATTCTTTCAATAATAAGTAATAAAGCAGTGCTTACAATAGAGCTCTCGAGGGTACCACAAACATAGTGTCATCTCTGTGTGTCAATGCGTGCACGCACGCGCGCGCAATCTCAAGTCCCCTTGTTGCTCCACCGAGTACTTCTAGAAACAAAGGCGAAATAAAGAATTTTTTTGCTCAAAAGAGCAAAACTTGACTCTCTTAGGAGATTGGACGAGGTCAATATTGGGTCATTTAAGCAAACTAGACAAAGTTTCAGGGCAATATGGTAGGGTGCAGGCTACAATTGAGTAGGGTATAGTTTAGAATAAAGCAATGTAGTATGGAAAAATTTGGGGAGTAGGTGCTTGATTCTCCCAATTGCGTGCAGTTGTCGAGACTACCCCCTACTTTTATAGGGACCTCTAGCCCTCACTTTCAACCATCTACAACGACCATTCCATCCCTCTATCTTTGGCTTAGCTATTCTAGGTTAGTTAACTTTGGCTATGAGTGGTTTAATTGTTGTAGAATTTAGTCGATTTTTGCATACTATGGTTCATTATTGTGGATATGACTCTTTCCTTGCCCTTTAGTTTAGTGGGTAGCAGGCTCTTTTCACTTGTGTGCGTCTAGCTTTTTCTAAAGGCTTGCAGCAAGCAATGGCTAACGATAAACCTAAGTGGGAGATAGAGCTATGCGATCTAAAATGGATTCCATTATGAACGATCAAACTTGGAAGTTGGCCCCTTTGCCAGAAGGCAAACATGATTCTCCACTCAAGTGGATCGATCGATAAGTGAAAGGTTACACGCCACACTAAATCAAAGTAGGTTAGTGGAAAAAGGTTTTAAGTAAGAAAAAGGTGCGGACTTTGACGAGACCTTTTTGCATGTGGTGAGATTGACTACTTTTCATACTGTGTTTGCCTTGATGGCCAAGGATGGCATGGACCTTGTACAATTGCATTCGGGATGCTATTTTGCACAGTGACCTTCATGACGAGATCTGCATGCAACAATGGCCAGAAGGTTTTGTGTAACATGGTAAAGAAAAGCCTGTCTAATTTGCAAGCTAAGAAAGAGTCTTTAGGGATGGATCATAGTACGCCCCAAGGAATGGTACAACAATTCTAATATCTTTGTGTAGTCTGAGGGCTACAAGAGAAGTAATGCTTGCACACCATTGCTCACACACTAGAGAGCTAAAGATGGCAACTTGATAATGTCGATTTTCTATGTGGATGATATATTGACAGCTGGAAAGAAGCAGTTATGAGATTGATGCCCTAACGAAAAGGCAAATGAGAACATTCGAAATAAAGAATTTGGGACATGAAAATCGCATTCTTGGTATATGCATAATCAAGGGCAAAACAAAGAGATCGTTCTATCTGTCCACAAAAAGATTATGCCTGTGAAGTGTTATAACATTTTAATATTAGGGATAGAACAAAGAGATTGCTATGTCTATCTCACACAAGGATTATGTCAGTAAAGTGATATACAACATTTCAATACGGAGGGAGGGGAGATAATCAATACTCCATTTCCTCCATATGTAAAAATGTGCGTGGATGATTGTCCCAAATGTGATGAGGAGAGAGCACTAAAATGGCTAAGGTTCCAGATTCATCATGTGCGGGTAGCCTCATGTATGCTATATATAATTGCCACTTAAGTGCTTGCATTGCTTTTGCATTGGGAATAGTGAGTAGGTACATATCAAAGGAAGCATTGGGAAGTAGTGAAAGGTACTTGAGTGGCATAGAAGGTATGGTATGTCTATACGGGAGGAGTAGCAATCATCTACTTGGATAAACATATCCAAATCATGCGGGAAATGTTGACAACAAAAAGTCGACCGTAGGATCTATTTCTCCCCTGGTCTAGTGGTGCAATCTCATGGTTATCTTGTTTGTAAAGGAGCGTGGCATTATCTGCCGCTACAACTAGAGCACGTTGCACCAACCACAAAGGTATGCAAAGAGAACATGCGGCTTACTCGTTTGGTGGGGAGACTTGGGCCTTAGTAAAGGCATGTCCTTATTGTGTAGTGACAGCGAGATTACCATCTTCCTAGCAAATAATCCTCTCTTTCATGCGGAAAACAAGCACATAGAAGTGAGATATCACTTAATTTGCACAGTACTCGAGAACAAGCAACTTTAAGACCGATGGTAACCCTACAAAAAAACTTACTCACCAAGAGTCTACCCTCCGAAAAAAATTCACATTACAAGGAGTTGATGGGCATTGGGTGAGGGTACCTCAAATAACCTCTTATTCGTTTGTCTCCCTCAAAGGCATATTGACCTTTGAGCGGGAGGCCGTTGGGATAAAGACTAATGTGGATGGCTACCCATCTTACTGACTAACCCTAATTATACATGCGCGTACTCATTCTTTATTCTTTCAATAACGAGTAATAAAGCGGTGCTTACAATAGAGCTATCGAGGGTACCACAAACATAGTGTCATCTTTGTGTGCGGTTGCATGCGTGTACACGTGCGCAATCTCGAGCTCCCTTGTTGCTCCATCAAGTACTTCTAGAAACAAAGGCAAATGAAAGAATTTTTGCCTCAAAATAGAAAAACTAGACTCTCTTAGGAGATTGGACAAGGTAGGTGGTCATTTAAGAAAACTGGACAAAGTTTTAGGGAAATATGGTAGGGTGTAGGCTAGGATTGAGTAGGGTATAGTTTAGAATAAAGTAATGTAGTACGGAATAATTTGGAGAGAATGTACTTGATTCTCTCAGTTGTGTGCCGTTGTCGGGACTACCCCCTACTTATATAGGGACATGTGAAAACCATCTTCCTAGTAAAGAATCCTCAGTTATATGCCGTTGTCAAGATTACCATCTTCCTAGCAAAGAATCCTCTCTCCCATGTGAAAACCAAGCGCATAGAAGTGAGGCATCAATTAATTTTCCAAGTACTCGAGGACAAACAACTTTAAGACCGATGGTAACCCTGCAAAAAAGCTTACTCACCCAGAATCTACCCTTTGAAAAAATTTCATATTATAGGGAGTTGATGGGCATTTGGCGCAGGTACCTCAAATAGCCTCTTATTCGTTCGTCTCCCTCAAAGGCACATTGACCTTTGAGTAGGAGGTCGTTGGGATAAAGACTAATGTGGATAGCTGCCCATCTTACTGACTAACCCTAATTATACATGTGCGTACTGATTCTTTATTCTTTCAATAATAAGTAATAAAGCAGTGCTTACAATAGAGCTCTCGAGGGTACCACAAACATAGTGTCATCTCTGTGTGTCAATGCGTGCACGCACGCGCGCGCAATCTCAAGTCCCCTTGTTGCTCCACCGAGTACTTCTAGAAACAAAGGCGAAATAAAGAATTTTTTTGCTCAAAAGAGCAAAACTTGACTCTCTTAGGAGATTGGACGAGGTCAATATTGGGTCATTTAAGCAAACTAGACAAAGTTTCAGGGCAATATGGTAGGGTGCAGGCTACAATTGAGTAGGGTATAGTTTAGAATAAAGCAATGTAGTATGGAAAAATTTGGGGAGTAGGTGCTTGATTCTCCCAATTGCGTGCAGTTGTCGAGACTACCCCCTACTTTTATAGGGACCTCTAGCCCTCACTTTCAACCATCTACAACGACCATTCCATCCCTCTATCTTTGGCTTAGCTATTCTAGGTTAGTTAACTTTGGCTATGAGTGGTTTAATTGTTGTAGAATTTAGTCGATTTTTGCATACTATGGTTCATTATTGTGGATATGACTCTTTCCTTGCCCTTTAGTTTAGTGGGTAGCAGGCTCTTTTCACTTGTGTGCGTCTAGCTTTTTCTAAAGGCTTGCAGCAAGCAATGGCTAACGATAAACCTAAGTGGGAGATAGAGCTATGCGATCTAAAATGGATTCCATTATGAACGATCAAACTTGGAAGTTGGCCCCTTTGCCAGAAGGCAAACATGATTCTCCACTCAAGTGGATCGATCGATAAGTGAAAGGTTACACGCCACACTAAATCAAAGTAGGTTAGTGGAAAAAGGTTTTAAGTAAGAAAAAGGTGCGGACTTTGACGAGACCTTTTTGCATGTGGTGAGATTGACTACTTTTCATACTGTGTTTGCCTTGATGGCCAAGGATGGCATGGACCTTGTACAATTG
Organism: Lygodium microphyllum; assembly: GCF_053477565.2. Taxonomy (NCBI): domain Eukaryota; kingdom Viridiplantae; phylum Streptophyta; class Polypodiopsida; order Schizaeales; family Lygodiaceae; genus Lygodium; species Lygodium microphyllum. The sequence continues at coordinate 23,543,510 of NC_141137.1, forward strand.
CATTCGGGATGCTATTTTGCACAGTGACCTTCATGACGAGATCTGCATGCAACAATGGCCAGAAGGTTTTGTGTAACATGGTAAAGAAAAGCCTGTCTAATTTGCAAGCTAAGAAAGAGTCTTTAGGGATGGATCATAGTACGCCCCAAGGAATGGTACAACAATTCTAATATCTTTGTGTAGTCTGAGGGCTACAAGAGAAGTAATGCTTGCACACCATTGCTCACACACTAGAGAGCTAAAGATGGCAACTTGATAATGTCGATTTTCTATGTGGATGATATATTGACAGCTGGAAAGAAGCAGTTATGAGATTGATGCCCTAACGAAAAGGCAAATGAGAACATTCGAAATAAAGAATTTGGGACATGAAAATCGCATTCTTGGTATATGCATAATCAAGGGCAAAACAAAGAGATCGTTCTATCTGTCCACAAAAAGATTATGCCTGTGAAGTGTTATAACATTTTAATATTAGGGATAGAACAAAGAGATTGCTATGTCTATCTCACACAAGGATTATGTCAGTAAAGTGATATACAACATTTCAATACGGAGGGAGGGGAGATAATCAATACTCCATTTCCTCCATATGTAAAAATGTGCGTGGATGATTGTCCCAAATGTGATGAGGAGAGAGCACTAAAATGGCTAAGGTTCCAGATTCATCATGTGCGGGTAGCCTCATGTATGCTATATATAATTGCCACTTAAGTGCTTGCATTGCTTTTGCATTGGGAATAGTGAGTAGGTACATATCAAAGGAAGCATTGGGAAGTAGTGAAAGGTACTTGAGTGGCATAGAAGGTATGGTATGTCTATACGGGAGGAGTAGCAATCATCTACTTGGATAAACATATCCAAATCATGCGGGAAATGTTGACAACAAAAAGTCGACCGTAGGATCTATTTCTCCCCTGGTCTAGTGGTGCAATCTCATGGTTATCTTGTTTGTAAAGGAGTGTGGCATTATCTGCCGCTACAACTAGAGCACGTTGCACCAACCACAAAGGTATGCAAAGAGAACATGCGGCTTACTCGTTTGGTGGGGAGACTTGGGCCTTAGTAAAGGCATGTCCTTATTGTGTAGTGACAGCGAGATTACCATCTTCCTAGCAAATAATCCTCTCTTTCATGCGGAAAACAAGCACATAGAAGTGAGATATCACTTAATTTGCACAGTACTCGAGAACAAGCAACTTTAAGACCGATGGTAACCCTACAAAAAAACTTACTCACCAAGAGTCTACCCTCCGAAAAAAATTCACATTACAAGGAGTTGATGGGCATTGGGTGAGGGTACCTCAAATAACCTCTTATTCGTTTGTCTCCCTCAAAGGCATATTGACCTTTGAGCGGGAGGCCGTTGGGATAAAGACTAATGTGGATGGCTACCCATCTTACTGACTAACCCTAATTATACATGCGCGTACTCATTCTTTATTCTTTCAATAACGAGTAATAAAGCGGTGCTTACAATAGAGCTATCGAGGGTACCACAAACATAGTGTCATCTTTGTGTGCGGTTGCATGCGTGTACACGTGCGCAATCTCGAGCTCCCTTGTTGCTCCATCAAGTACTTCTAGAAACAAAGGCAAATGAAAGAATTTTTGCCTCAAAATAGAAAAACTAGACTCTCTTAGGAGATTGGACAAGGTAGGTGGTCATTTAAGAAAACTGGACAAAGTTTTAGGGAAATATGGTAGGGTGTAGGCTAGGATTGAGTAGGGTATAGTTTAGAATAAAGTAATGTAGTACGGAATAATTTGGAGAGAATGTACTTGATTCTCTCAGTTGTGTGCCGTTGTCGGGACTACCCCCTACTTATATAGGGACATGTGAAAACCATCTTCCTAGTAAAGAATCCTCAGTTATATGCCGTTGTCAAGATTACCATCTTCCTAGCAAAGAATCCTCTCTCCCATGTGAAAACCAAGCGCATAGAAGTGAGGCATCAATTAATTTTCCAAGTACTCGAGGACAAACAACTTTAAGACCGATGGTAACCCTGCAAAAAAGCTTACTCACCCAGAATCTACCCTTTGAAAAAATTTCATATTATAGGGAGTTGATGGGCATTTGGCGCAGGTACCTCAAATAGCCTCTTATTCGTTCGTCTCCCTCAAAGGCACATTGACCTTTGAGTAGGAGGTCGTTGGGATAAAGACTAATGTGGATAGCTGCCCATCTTACTGACTAACCCTAATTATACATGTGCGTACTGATTCTTTATTCTTTCAATAATAAGTAATAAAGCAGTGCTTACAATAGAGCTCTCGAGGGTACCACAAACATAGTGTCATCTCTGTGTGTCAATGCGTGCACGCACGCGCGCGCAATCTCAAGTCCCCTTGTTGCTCCACCGAGTACTTCTAGAAACAAAGGCGAAATAAAGAATTTTTTTGCTCAAAAGAGCAAAACTTGACTCTCTTAGGAGATTGGACGAGGTCAATATTGGGTCATTTAAGCAAACTAGACAAAGTTTCAGGGCAATATGGTAGGGTGCAGGCTACAATTGAGTAGGGTATAGTTTAGAATAAAGCAATGTAGTATGGAAAAATTTGGGGAGTAGGTGCTTGATTCTCCCAATTGCGTGCAGTTGTCGAGACTACCCCCTACTTTTATAGGGACCTCTAGCCCTCACTTTCAACCATCTACAACGACCATTCCATCCCTCTATCTTTGGCTTAGCTATTCTAGGTTAGTTAACTTTGGCTATGAGTGGTTTAATTGTTGTAGAATTTAGTCGATTTTTGCATACTATGGTTCATTATTGTGGATATGACTCTTTCCTTGCCCTTTAGTTTAGTGGGTAGCAGGCTCTTTTCACTTGTGTGCGTCTAGCTTTTTCTAAAGGCTTGCAGCAGGCAATGGCTAACGATAAACCTAAGTGGGAGATAGAGCTATGCGATCTAAAATGGATTCCATTATGAACGATCAAACTTGGAAGTTGGCCCCTTTGCCAGAAGGCAAACATGATTCTCCACTCAAGTGGATCGATCGATAAGTGAAAGGTTACACGCCACACTAAATCAAAGTAGGTTAGTGGAAAAAGGTTTTAAGTAAGAAAAAGGTGCGGACTTTGACGAGACCTTTTTGCATGTGGTGAGATTGACTACTTTTCATACTGTGTTTGCCTTGATGGCCAAGGATGGCATGGACCTTGTACAATTGCATTCGGGATGCTATTTTGCACAGTGACCTTCATGACGAGATCTGCATGCAACAATGGCCAGAAGGTTTTGTGTAACATGGTAAAGAAAAGCCTGTCTAATTTGCAAGCTAAGAAAGAGTCTTTAGGGATGGATCATAGTACGCCCCAAGGAATGGTACAACAATTCTAATATCTTTGTGTAGTCTGAGGGCTACAAGAGAAGTAATGCTTGCACACCATTGCTCACACACTAGAGAGCTAAAGATGGCAACTTGATAATGTCGATTTTCTATGTGGATGATATATTGACAGCTGGAAAGAAGCAGTTATGAGATTGATGCCCTAACGAAAAGGCAAATGAGAACATTCGAAATAAAGAATTTGGGACATGAAAATCGCATTCTTGGTATATGCATAATCAAGGGCAAAACAAAGAGATCGTTCTATCTGTCCACAAAAAGATTATGCCTGTGAAGTGTTATAACATTTTAATATTAGGGATAGAACAAAGAGATTGCTATGTCTATCTCACACAAGGATTATGTCAGTAAAGTGATATACAACATTTCAATACGGAGGGAGGGGAGATAATCAATACTCCATTTCCTCCATATGTAAAAATGTGCGTGGATGATTGTCCCAAATGTGATGAGGAGAGAGCACTAAAATGGCTAAGGTTCCAGATTCATCATGTGCGGGTAGCCTCATGTATGCTATATATAATTGCCACTTAAGTGCTTGCATTGCTTTTGCATTGGGAATAGTGAGTAGGTACATATCAAAGGAAGCATTGGGAAGTAGTGAAAGGTACTTGAGTGGCATAGAAGGTATGGTATGTCTATACGGGAGGAGTAGCAATCATCTACTTGGATAAACATATCCAAATCATGCGGGAAATGTTGACAACAAAAAGTCGACCGTAGGATCTATTTCTCCCCTGGTCTAGTGGTGCAATCTCATGGTTATCTTGTTTGTAAAGGAGTGTGGCATTATCTGCCGCTACAACTAGAGCACGTTGCACCAACCACAAAGGTATGCAAAGAGAACATGCGGCTTACTCGTTTGGTGGGGAGACTTGGGCCTTAGTAAAGGCATGTCCTTATTGTGTAGTGACAGCGAGATTACCATCTTCCTAGCAAATAATCCTCTCTTTCATGCGGAAAACAAGCACATAGAAGTGAGATATCACTTAATTTGCACAGTACTCGAGAACAAGCAACTTTAAGACCGATGGTAACCCTACAAAAAAACTTACTCACCAAGAGTCTACCCTCCGAAAAAAATTCACATTACAAGGAGTTGATGGGCATTGGGTGAGGGTACCTCAAATAACCTCTTATTCGTTTGTCTCCCTCAAAGGCATATTGACCTTTGAGCGGGAGGCCGTTGGGATAAAGACTAATGTGGATGGCTACCCATCTTACTGACTAACCCTAATTATACATGCGCGTACTCATTCTTTATTCTTTCAATAACGAGTAATAAAGCGGTGCTTACAATAGAGCTATCGAGGGTACCACAAACATAGTGTCATCTTTGTGTGCGGTTGCATGCGTGTACACGTGCGCAATCTCGAGCTCCCTTGTTGCTCCATCAAGTACTTCTAGAAACAAAGGCAAATGAAAGAATTTTTGCCTCAAAATAGAAAAACTAGACTCTCTTAGGAGATTGGACAAGGTAGGTGGTCATTTAAGAAAACTGGACAAAGTTTTAGGGAAATATGGTAGGGTGTAGGCTAGGATTGAGTAGGGTATAGTTTAGAATAAAGTAATGTAGTACGGAATAATTTGGAGAGAATGTACTTGATTCTCTCAGTTGTGTGCCGTTGTCGGGACTACCCCCTACTTATATAGGGACATGTGAAAACCATCTTCCTAGTAAAGAATCCTCAGTTATATGCCGTTGTCAAGATTACCATCTTCCTAGCAAAGAATCCTCTCTCCCATGTGAAAACCAAGCGCATAGAAGTGAGGCATCAATTAATTTTCCAAGTACTCGAGGACAAACAACTTTAAGACCGATGGTAACCCTGCAAAAAAGCTTACTCACCCAGAATCTACCCTTTGAAAAAATTTCATATTATAGGGAGTTGATGGGCATTTGGCGCAGGTACCTCAAATAGCCTCTTATTCGTTCGTCTCCCTCAAAGGCACATTGACCTTTGAGTAGGAGGTCGTTGGGATAAAGACTAATGTGGATAGCTGCCCATCTTACTGACTAACCCTAATTATACATGTGCGTACTGATTCTTTATTCTTTCAATAATAAGTAATAAAGCAGTGCTTACAATAGAGCTCTCGAGGGTACCACAAACATAGTGTCATCTCTGTGTGTCAATGCGTGCACGCACGCGCGCGCAATCTCAAGTCCCCTTGTTGCTCCACCGAGTACTTCTAGAAACAAAGGCGAAATAAAGAATTTTTTTGCTCAAAAGAGCAAAACTTGACTCTCTTAGGAGATTGGACGAGGTCAATATTGGGTCATTTAAGCAAACTAGACAAAGTTTCAGGGCAATATGGTAGGGTGCAGGCTACAATTGAGTAGGGTATAGTTTAGAATAAAGCAATGTAGTATGGAAAAATTTGGGGAGTAGGTGCTTGATTCTCCCAATTGCGTGCAGTTGTCGAGACTACCCCCTACTTTTATAGGGACCTCTAGCCCTCACTTTCAACCATCTACAACGACCATTCCATCCCTCTATCTTTGGCTTAGCTATTCTAGGTTAGTTAACTTTGGCTATGAGTGGTTTAATTGTTGTAGAATTTAGTCGATTTTTGCATACTATGGTTCATTATTGTGGATATGACTCTTTCCTTGCCCTTTAGTTTAGTGGGTAGCAGGCTCTTTTCACTTGTGTGCGTCTAGCTTTTTCTAAAGGCTTGCAGCAGGCAATGGCTAACGATAAACCTAAGTGGGAGATAGAGCTATGCGATCTAAAATGGATTCCATTATGAACGATCAAACTTGGAAGTTGGCCCCTTTGCCAGAAGGCAAACATGATTCTCCACTCAAGTGGATCGATCGATAAGTGAAAGGTTACACGCCACACTAAATCAAAGTAGGTTAGTGGAAAAAGGTTTTAAGTAAGAAAAAGGTGCGGACTTTGACGAGACCTTTTTGCATGTGGTGAGATTGACTACTTTTCATACTGTGTTTGCCTTGATGGCCAAGGATGGCATGGACCTTGTACAATTGCATTCGGGATGCTATTTTGCACAGTGACCTTCATGACGAGATCTACATGCAACAATGGCCAGAAGGTTTTGTGTAACATGGTAAAGAAAAGCCTGTCTAATTTGCAAGCTAAGAAAGAGTCTTTAGGGATGGATCATAGTACGCCCCAAGGAATGGTACAACAATTCTAATATCTTTGTGTAGTCTGAGGGCTACAAGAGAAGTAATGCTTGCACACCATTGCTCACACACTAGAGAGCTAAAGATGGCAACTTGATAATGTCGATTTTCTATGTGGATGATATATTGACAGCTGGAAAGAAGCAGTTATGAGATTGATGCCCTAACGAAAAGGCAAATGAGAACATTCGAAATAAAGAATTTGGGACATGAAAATCGCATTCTTGGTATATGCATAATCAAGGGCAAAACAAAGAGATCGTTCTATCTGTCCACAAAAAGATTATGCCTGTGAAGTGTTATAACATTTTAATATTAGGGATAGAACAAAGAGATTGCTATGTCTATCTCACACAAGGATTATGTCAGTAAAGTGATATACAACATTTCAATACGGAGGGAGGGGAGATAATCAATACTCCATTTCCTCCATATGTAAAAATGTGCGTGGATGATTGTCCCAAATGTGATGAGGAGAGAGCACTAAAATGGCTAAGGTTCCAGATTCATCATGTGCGGGTAGCCTCATGTATGCTATATATAATTGCCACTTAAGTGCTTGCATTGCTTTTGCATTGGGAATAGTGAGTAGGTACATATCAAAGGAAGCATTGGGAAGTAGTGAAAGGTACTTGAGTGGCATAGAAGGTATGGTATGTCTATACGGGAGGAGTAGCAATCATCTACTTGGATAAACATATCCAAATCATGCGGGAAATGTTGACAACAAAAAGTCGACCGTAGGATCTATTTCTCCCCTGGTCTAGTGGTGCAATCTCATGGTTATCTTGTTTGTAAAGGAGCGTGGCATTATCTGCCGCTACAACTAGAGCACGTTGCACCAACCACAAAGGTATGCAAAGAGAACATGCGGCTTACTCGTTTGGTGGGGAGACTTGGGCCTTAGTAAAGGCATGTCCTTATTGTGTAGTGACAGCGAGATTACCATCTTCCTAGCAAATAATCCTCTCTTTCATGCGGAAAACAAGCACATAGAAGTGAGATATCACTTAATTTGCACAGTACTCGAGAACAAGCAACTTTAAGACCGATGGTAACCCTACAAAAAAACTTACTCACCAAGAGTCTACCCTCCGAAAAAAATTCACATTACAAGGAGTTGATGGGCATTGGGTGAGGGTACCTCAAATAACCTCTTATTCGTTTGTCTCCCTCAAAGGCATATTGACCTTTGAGCGGGAGGCCGTTGGGATAAAGACTAATGTGGATGGCTACCCATCTTACTGACTAACCCTAATTATACATGCGCGTACTCATTCTTTATTCTTTCAATAACGAGTAATAAAGCGGTGCTTACAATAGAGCTATCGAGGGTACCACAAACATAGTGTCATCTTTGTGTGCGGTTGCATGCGTGTACACGTGCGCAATCTCGAGCTCCCTTGTTGCTCCATCAAGTACTTCTAGAAACAAAGGCAAATGAAAGAATTTTTGCCTCAAAATAGAAAAACTAGACTCTCTTAGGAGATTGGACAAGGTAGGTGGTCATTTAAGAAAACTGGACAAAGTTTTAGGGAAATATGGTAGGGTGTAGGCTAGGATTGAGTAGGGTATAGTTTAGAATAAAGTAATGTAGTACGGAATAATTTGGAGAGAATGTACTTGATTCTCTCAGTTGTGTGCCGTTGTCGGGACTACCCCCTACTTATATAGGGACATGTGAAAACCATCTTCCTAGTAAAGAATCCTCAGTTATATGCCGTTGTCAAGATTACCATCTTCCTAGCAAAGAATCCTCTCTCCCATGTGAAAACCAAGCGCATAGAAGTGAGGCATCAATTAATTTTCCAAGTACTCGAGGACAAACAACTTTAAGACCGATGGTAACCCTGCAAAAAAGCTTACTCACCCAGAATCTACCCTTTGAAAAAATTTCATATTATAGGGAGTTGATGGGCATTTGGCGCAGGTACCTCAAATAGCCTCTTATTCGTTCGTCTCCCTCAAAGGCACATTGACCTTTGAGTAGGAGGTCGTTGGGATAAAGACTAATGTGGATAGCTGCCCATCTTACTGACTAACCCTAATTATACATGTGCGTACTGATTCTTTATTCTTTCAATAATAAGTAATAAAGCAGTGCTTACAATAGAGCTCTCGAGGGTACCACAAACATAGTGTCATCTCTGTGTGTCAATGCGTGCACGCACGCGCGCGCAATCTCAAGTCCCCTTGTTGCTCCACCGAGTACTTCTAGAATCAAAGGCGAAATAAAGAATTTTTTTGCTCAAAAGAGCAAAACTTGACTCTCTTAGGAGATTGGACGAGGTCAATATTGGGTCATTTAAGCAAACTAGACAAAGTTTCAGGGCAATATGGTAGGGTGCAGGCTACAATTGAGTAGGGTATAGTTTAGAATAAAGCAATGTAGTATGGAAAAATTTGGGGAGTAGGTGCTTGATTCTCCCAATTGCGTGCAGTTGTCGAGACTACCCCCTACTTTTATAGGGACCTCTAGCCCTCACTTTCAACCATCTACAACGACCATTCAATCCCTCTATCTTTGGCTTAGCTATTCTAGGTTAGTTAACTTTGGCTATGAGTGGTTTAATTGTTGTAGAATTTAGTCGATTTTTGCATACTATGGTTCATTATTGTGGATATGACTCTTTCCTTGCCCTTTAGTTTAGTGGGTAGCAGGCTCTTTTCACTTGTGTGCGTCTAGCTTTTTCTAAAGGCTTGCAGCAGGCAATGGCTAACGATAAACCTAAGTGGGAGATAGAGCTATGCGATCTAAAATGGATTCCATTATGAACGATCAAACTTGGAAGTTGGCCCCTTTGCCAGAAGGCAAACATGATTCTCCACTCAAGTGGATCGATCGATAAGTGAAAGGTTACACGCCACACTAAATCAAAGTAGGTTAGTGGAAAAAGGTTTTAAGTAAGAAAAAGGTGCGGACTTTGACGAGACCTTTTTGCATGTGGTGAGATTGACTACTTTTCATACTGTGTTTGCCTTGATGGCCAAGGATGGCATGGACCTTGTACAATTGCATTCGGGATGCTATTTTGCACAGTGACCTTCATGACGAGATCTGCATGCAACAATGGCCAGAAGGTTTTGTGTAACATGGTAAAGAAAAGCCTGTCTAATTTGCAAGCTAAGAAAGAGTCTTTAGGGATGGATCATAGTACGCCCCAAGGAATGGTACAACAATTCTAATATCTTTGTGTAGTCTGAGGGCTACAAGAGAAGTAATGCTTGCACACCATTGCTCACACACTAGAGAGCTAAAGATGGCAACTTGATAATGTCGATTTTCTATGTGGATGATATATTGACAGCTGGAAAGAAGCAGTTATGAGATTGATGCCCTAACGAAAAGGCAAATGAGAACATTCGAAATAAAGAATTTGGGACATGAAAATCGCATTCTTGGTATATGCATAATCAAGGGCAAAACAAAGAGATCGTTCTATCTGTCCACAAAAAGATTATGCCTGTGAAGTGTTATAACATTTTAATATTAGGGATAGAACAAAGAGATTGCTATGTCTATCTCACACAAGGATTATGTCAGTAAAGTGATATACAACATTTCAATACGGAGGGAGGGGAGATAATCAATACTCCATTTCCTCCATATGTAAAAATGTGCGTGGATGATTGTCCCAAATGTGATGAGGAGAGAGCACTAAAATGGCTAAGGTTCCAGATTCATCATGTGCGGGTAGCCTCATGTATGCTATATATAATTGCCACTTAAGTGCTTGCATTGCTTTTGCATTGGGAATAGTGAGTAGGTACATATCAAAGGAAGCATTGGGAAGTAGTGAAAGGTACTTGAGTGGCATAGAAGGTATGGTATGTCTATACGGGAGGAGTAGCAATCATCTACTTGGATAAACATATCCAAATCATGCGGGAAATGTTGACAACAAAAAGTCGACCGTAGGATCTATTTCTCCCCTGGTCTAGTGGTGCAATCTCATGGTTATCTTGTTTGTAAAGGAGCGTGGCATTATCTGCCGCTACAACTAGAGCACGTTGCACCAACCACAAAGGTATGCAAAGAGAACATGCGGCTTACTCGTTTGGTGGGGAGACTTGGGCCTTAGTAAAGGCATGTCCTTATTGTGTAGTGACAGCGAGATTACCATCTTCCTAGCAAATAATCCTCTCTTTCATGCGGAAAACAAGCACATAGAAGTGAGATATCACTTAATTTGCACAGTACTCGAGAACAAGCAACTTTAAGACCGATGGTAACCCTACAAAAAAACTTACTCACCAAGAGTCTACCCTCCGAAAAAAATTCACATTACAAGGAGTTGATGGGCATTGGGTGAGGGTACCTCAAATAACCTCTTATTCGTTTGTCTCCCTCAAAGGCATATTGACCTTTGAGCGGGAGGCCGTTGGGATAAAGACTAATGTGGATGGCTACCCATCTTACTGACTAACCCTAATTATACATGCGCGTACTCATTCTTTATTCTTTCAATAACGAGTAATAAAGCGGTGCTTACAATAGAGCTATCGAGGGTACCACAAACATAGTGTCATCTTTGTGTGCGGTTGCATGCGTGTACACGTGCGCAATCTCGAGCTCCCTTGTTGCTCCATCAAGTACTTCTAGAAACAAAGGCAAATGAAAGAATTTTTGCCTCAAAATAGAAAAACTAGACTCTCTTAGGAGATTGGACAAGGTAGGTGGTCATTTAAGAAAACTGGACAAAGTTTTAGGGAAATATGGTAGGGTGTAGGCTAGGATTGAGTAGGGTATAGTTTAGAATAAAGTAATGTAGTACGGAATAATTTGGAGAGAATGTACTTGATTCTCTCAGTTGTGTGCCGTTGTCGGGACTACCCCCTACTTATATAGGGACATGTGAAAACCATCTTCCTAGTAAAGAATCCTCAGTTATATGCCGTTGTCAAGATTACCATCTTCCTAGCAAAGAATCCTCTCTCCCATGTGAAAACCAAGCGCATAGAAGTGAGGCATCAATTAATTTTCCAAGTACTCGAGGACAAACAACTTTAAGACCGATGGTAACCCTGCAAAAAAGCTTACTCACCCAGAATCTACCCTTTGAAAAAATTTCATATTATAGGGAGTTGATGGGCATTTGGCGCAGGTACCTCAAATAGCCTCTTATTCGTTCGTCTCCCTCAAAGGCACATTGACCTTTGAGTAGGAGGTCGTTGGGATAAAGACTAATGTGGATAGCTGCCCATCTTACTGACTAACCCTAATTATACATGTGCGTACTGATTCTTTATTCTTTCAATAATAAGTAATAAAGCAGTGCTTACAATAGAGCTCTCGAGGGTACCACAAACATAGTGTCATCTCTGTGTGTCAATGCGTGCACGCACGCGCGCGCAATCTCAAGTCCCCTTGTTGCTCCACCGAGTACTTCTAGAATCAAAGGCGAAATAAAGAATTTTTTTGCTCAAAAGAGCAAAACTTGACTCTCTTAGGAGATTGGACGAGGTCAATATTGGGTCATTTAAGCAAACTAGACAAAGTTTCAGGGCAATATGGTAGGGTGCAGGCTACAATTGAGTAGGGTATAGTTTAGAATAAAGCAATGTAGTATGGAAAAATTTGGGGAGTAGGTGCTTGATTCTCCCAATTGCGTGCAGTTGTCGAGACTACCCCCTACTTTTATAGGGACCTCTAGCCCTCACTTTCAACCATCTACAACGACCATTCAATCCCTCTATCTTTGGCTTAGCTATTCTAGGTTAGTTAACTTTGGCTATGAGTGGTTTAATTGTTGTAGAATTTAGTCGATTTTTGCATACTATGGTTCATTATTGTGGATATGACTCTTTCCTTGCCCTTTAGTTTAGTGGGTAGCAGGCTCTTCTCACTTGTGTGCGTCTAGCTTTTTCTAAAGGCTTGCAGCAAGCAATGGCTAACGATAAACCTAAGTGGGAGATAGAGCTATGCGATCTAAAATGGATTCCATTATGAACGATCAAACTTGGAAGTTGGCCCCTTTGCCAGAAGGCAAACATGATTCTCCACTCAAGTGGATCGATCGATAAGTGAAAGGTTACACGCCACACTAAATCAAAGTAGGTTAGTGGAAAAAGGTTTTAAGTAAGAAAAAGGTGCGGACTTTGACGAGACCTTTTTGCATGTGGTGAGATTGACTACTTTTCATACTGTGTTTGCCTTGATGGCCAAGGATGGCATGGACCTTGTACAATTGCATTCGGGATGCTATTTTGCACAGTGACCTTCATGACGAGATCTGCATGCAACAATGGCCAGAAGGTTTTGTGTAACATGGTAAAGAAAAGCCTGTCTAATTTGCAAGCTAAGAAAGAGTCTTTAGGGATGGATCATAGTACGCCCCAAGGAATGGTACAACAATTCTAATATCTTTGTGTAGTCTGAGGGCTACAAGAGAAGTAATGCTTGCACACCATTGCTCACACACTAGAGAGCTAAAGATGGCAACTTGATAATGTCGATTTTCTATGTGGATGATATATTGACAGCTGGAAAGAAGCAGTTATGAGATTGATGCCCTAACGAAAAGGCAAATGAGAACATTCGAAATAAAGAATTTGGGACATGAAAATCGCATTCTTGGTATATGCATAATCAAGGGCAAAACAAAGAGATCGTTCTATCTGTCCACAAAAAGATTATGCCTGTGAAGTGTTATAACATTTTAATATTAGGGATAGAACAAAGAGATTGCTATGTCTATCTCACACAAGGATTATGTCAGTAAAGTGATATACAACATTTCAATACGGAGGGAGGGGAGATAATCAATACTCCATTTCCTCCATATGTAAAAATGTGCGTGGATGATTGTCCCAAATGTGATGAGGAGAGAGCACTAAAATGGCTAAGGTTCCAGATTCATCATGTGCGGGTAGCCTCATGTATGCTATATATAATTGCCACTTAAGTGCTTGCATTGCTTTTGCATTGGGAATAGTGAGTAGGTACATATCAAAGGAAGCATTGGGAAGTAGTGAAAGGTACTTGAGTGGCATAGAAGGTATGGTATGTCTATACGGGAGGAGTAGCAATCATCTACTTGGATAAACATATCCAAATCATGCGGGAAATGTTGACAACAAAAAGTCGACCGTAGGATCTATTTCTCCCCTGGTCTAGTGGTGCAATCTCATGGTTATCTTGTTTGTAAAGGAGTGTGGCATTATCTGCCGCTACAACTAGAGCACGTTGCACCAACCACAAAGGTATGCAAAGAGAACATGCGGCTTACTCGTTTGGTGGGGAGACTTGGGCCTTAGTAAAGGCATGTCCTTATTGTGTAGTGACAGCGAGATTACCATCTTCCTAGCAAATAATCCTCTCTTTCATGCGGAAAACAAGCACATAGAAGTGAGATATCACTTAATTTGCACAGTACTCGAGAACAAGCAACTTTAAGACCGATGGTAACCCTACAAAAAAACTTACTCACCAAGAGTCTACCCTCCGAAAAAAATTCACATTACAAGGAGTTGATGGGCATTGGGTGAGGGTACCTCAAATAACCTCTTATTCGTTTGTCTCCCTCAAAGGCATATTGACCTTTGAGCGGGAGGCCGTTGGGATAAAGACTAATGTGGATGGCTACCCATCTTACTGACTAACCCTAATTATACATGCGCGTACTCATTCTTTATTCTTTCAATAACGAGTAATAAAGCGGTGCTTACAATAGAGCTATCGAGGGTACCACAAACATAGTGTCATCTTTGTGTGCGGTTGCATGCGTGTACACGTGCGCAATCTCGAGCTCCCTTGTTGCTCCATCAAGTACTTCTAGAAACAAAGGCAAATGAAAGAATTTTTGCCTCAAAATAGAAAAACTAGACTCTCTTAGGAGATTGGACAAGGTAGGTGGTCATTTAAGAAAACTGGACAAAGTTTTAGGGAAATATGGTAGGGTGTAGGCTAGGATTGAGTAGGGTATAGTTTAGAATAAAGTAATGTAGTACGGAATAATTTGGAGAGAATGTACTTGATTCTCTCAGTTGTGTGCCGTTGTCGGGACTACCCCCTACTTATATAGGGACATGTGAAAACCATCTTCCTAGTAAAGAATCCTCAGTTATATGCCGTTGTCAAGATTACCATCTTCCTAGCAAAGAATCCTCTCTCCCATGTGAAAACCAAGCGCATAGAAGTGAGGCATCAATTAATTTTCCAAGTACTCGAGGACAAACAACTTTAAGACCGATGGTAACCCTGCAAAAAAGCTTACTCACCCAGAATCTACCCTTTGAAAAAATTTCATATTATAGGGAGTTGATGGGCATTTGGCGCAGGTACCTCAAATAGCCTCTTATTCGTTCGTCTCCCTCAAAGGCACATTGACCTTTGAGTAGGAGGTCGTTGGGATAAAGACTAATGTGGATAGCTGCCCATCTTACTGACTAACCCTAATTATACATGTGCGTACTGATTCTTTATTCTTTCAATAATAAGTAATAAAGCAGTGCTTACAATAGAGCTCTCGAGGGTACCACAAACATAGTGTCATCTCTGTGTGTCAATGCGTGCACGCACGCGCGCGCAATCTCAAGTCCCCTTGTTGCTCCACCGAGTACTTCTAGAATCAAAGGCGAAATAAAGAATTTTTTTGCTCAAAAGAGCAAAACTTGACTCTCTTAGGAGATTGGACGAGGTCAATATTGGGTCATTTAAGCAAACTAGACAAAGTTTCAGGGCAATATGGTAGGGTGCAGGCTACAATTGAGTAGGGTATAGTTTAGAATAAAGCAATGTAGTATGGAAAGATTTGGGGAGTAGGTGCTTGATTCTCCCAATTGCGTGCAGTTGTCGAGACTACCCCCTACTTTTATAGGGACCTCTAGCCCTCACTTTCAACCATCTACAACGACCATTCAATCCCTCTATCTTTGGCTTAGCTATTCTAGGTTAGTTAACTTTGGCTATGAGTGGTTTAATTGTTGTAGAATTTAGTCGATTTTTGCATACTATGGTTCATTATTGTGGATATGACTCTTTCCTTGCCCTTTAGTTTAGTGGGTAGCAGGCTCTTTTCACTTGTGTGCGTCTAGCTTTTTCTAAAGGCTTGCAGCAAGCAATGGCTAACGATAAACCTAAGTGGGAGATAGAGCTATGCGATCTAAAATGGATTCCATTATGAACGATCAAACTTGGAAGTTGGCCCCTTTGCCAGAAGGCAAACATGATTCTCCACTCAAGTGGATCGATCGATAAGTGAAAGGTTACACGCCACACTAAATCAAAGTAGGTTAGTGGAAAAAGGTTTTAAGTAAGAAAAAGGTGCGGACTTTGACGAGACCTTTTTGCATGTGGTGAGATTGACTACTTTTCATACTGTGTTTGCCTTGATGGCCAAGGATGGCATGGACCTTGTACAATTGCATTCGGGATGCTATTTTGCACAGTGACCTTCATGACGAGATCTGCATGCAACAATGGCCAGAAGGTTTTGTGTAACATGGTAAAGAAAAGCCTGTCTAATTTGCAAGCTAAGAAAGAGTCTTTAGGGATGGATCATAGTACGCCCCAAGGAATGGTACAACAATTCTAATATCTTTGTGTAGTCTGAGGGCTACAAGAGAAGTAATGCTTGCACACCATTGCTCACACACTAGAGAGCTAAAGATGGCAACTTGATAATGTCGATTTTCTATGTGGATGATATATTGACAGCTGGAAAGAAGCAGTTATGAGATTGATGCCCTAACGAAAAGGCAAATGAGAACATTCGAAATAAAGAATTTGGGACATGAAAATCGCATTCTTGGTATATGCATAATCAAGGGCAAAACAAAGAGATCGTTCTATCTGTCCACAAAAAGATTATGCCTGTGAAGTGTTATAAGATTTTAATATTAGGGATAGAACAAAGAGATTGCTATGTCTATCTCACACAAGGATTATGTCAGTAAAGTGATATACAACATTTCAATACGGAGGGAGGGGAGATAATCAATACTCCATTTCCTCCATATGTAAAAATGTGCGTGGATGATTGTCCCAAATGTGATGAGGAGAGAGCACTAAAATGGCTAAGGTTCCAGATTCATCATGTGCGGGTAGCCTCATGTATGCTATATATAATTGCCACTTAAGTGCTTGCATTGCTTTTGCATTGGGAATAGTGAGTAGGTACATATCAAAGGAAGCATTGGGAAGTAGTGAAAGGTACTTGAGTGGCATAGAAGGTATGGTATGTCTATACGGGAGGAGTAGCAATCATCTACTTGGATAAACATATCCAAATCATGCGGGAAATGTTGACAACAAAAAGTCGACCGTAGGATCTATTTCTCCCCTGGTCTAGTGGTGCAATCTCATGGTTATCTTGTTTGTAAAGGAGTGTGGCATTATCTGCCGCTACAACTAGAGCACGTTGCACCAACCACAAAGGTATGCAAAGAGAACATGCGGCTTACTCGTTTGGTGGGGAGACTTGGGCCTTAGTAAAGGCATGTCCTTATTGTGTAGTGACAGCGAGATTACCATCTTCCTAGCAAATAATCCTCTCTTTCATGCGGAAAACAAGCACATAGAAGTGAGATATCACTTAATTTGCACAGTACTCGAGAACAAGCAACTTTAAGACCGATGGTAACCCTACAAAAAAACTTACTCACCAAGAGTCTACCCTCCGAAAAAAATTCACATTACAAGGAGTTGATGGGCATTGGGTGAGGGTACCTCAAATAACCTCTTATTCGTTTGTCTCCCTCAAAGGCATATTGACCTTTGAGCGGGAGGCCGTTGGGATAAAGACTAATGTGGATGGCTACCCATCTTACTGACTAACCCTAATTATGCATGCGCGTACTCATTCTTTATTCTTTCAATAACGAGTAATAAAGCGGTGCTTACAATAGAGCTATCGAGGGTACCACAAACATAGTGTCATCTTTGTGTGCGGTTGCATGCGTGTACACGTGCGCAATCTCGAGCTCCCTTGTTGCTCCATCAAGTACTTCTAGAAACAAAGGCAAATGAAAGAATTTTTGCCTCAAAATAGAAAAACTAGACTCTCTTAGGAGATTGGACAAGGTAGGTGGTCATTTGAGAAAACTGGACAAAGTTTTAGGGAAATATGGTAGGGTGTAGGCTAGGATTGAGTAGGGTATAGTTTAGAATAAAGTAATGTAGTACGGAATAATTTGGAGAGAATGTACTTGATTCTCTCAGTTGTGTGCCGTTGTCGGGACTACCCCCTACTTATATAGGGACATGTGAAAACCATCTTCCTAGTAAAGAATCCTCAGTTATATGCCGTTGTCAAGATTACCATCTTCCTAGCAAAGAATCCTCTCTCCCATGTGAAAACCAAGCGCATAGAAGTGAGGCATCAATTAATTTTCCAAGTACTCGAGGACAAACAACTTTAAGACCGATGGTAACCCTGCAAAAAAGCTTACTCACCCAGAATCTACCCTTTGAAAAAATTTCATATTATAGGGAGTTGATGGGCATTTGGCGCAGGTACCTCAAATAGCCTCTTATTCGTTCGTCTCCCTCAAAGGCACATTGACCTTTGAGTAGGAGGTCGTTGGGATAAAGACTAATGTGGATAGCTGCCCATCTTACTGACTAACCCTAATTATACATGTGCGTACTGATTCTTTATTCTTTCAATAATAAGTAATAAAGCAGTGCTTACAATAGAGCTCTCGAGGGTACCACAAACATAGTGTCATCTCTGTGTGTCAATGCGTGCACGCACGCGCGCGCAATCTCAAGTCCCCTTGTTGCTCCACCGAGTACTTCTAGAATCAAAGGCGAAATAAAGAATTTTTTTGCTCAAAAGAGCAAAACTTGACTCTCTTAGGAGATTGGACGAGGTCAATATTGGGTCATTTAAGCAAACTAGACAAAGTTTCAGGGCAATATGGTAGGGTGCAGGCTACAATTGAGTAGGGTATAGTTTAGAATAAAGCAATGTAGTATGGAAAGATTTGGGGAGTAGGTGCTTGATTCTCCCAATTGCGTGCAGTTGTCGAGACTACCCCCTACTTTTATAGGGACCTCTAGCCCTCACTTTCAACCATCTACAACGACCATTCAATCCCTCTATCTTTGGCTTAGCTATTCTAGGTTAGTTAACTTTGGCTATGAGTGGTTTAATTGTTGTAGAATTTAGTCGATTTTTGCATACTATGGTTCATTATTGTGGATATGACTCTTTCCTTGCCCTTTAGTTTAGTGGGTAGCAGGCTCTTTTCACTTGTGTGCGTCTAGCTTTTTCTAAAGGCTTGCAGCAAGCAATGGCTAACGATAAACCTAAGTGGGAGATAGAGCTATGCGATCTAAAATGGATTCCATTATGAACGATCAAACTTGGAAGTTGGCCCCTTTGCCAGAAGGCAAACATGATTCTCCACTCAAGTGGATCGATCGATAAGTGAAAGGTTACACGCCACACTAAATCAAAGTAGGTTAGTGGAAAAAGGTTTTAAGTAAGAAAAAGGTGCGGACTTTGACGAGACCTTTTTGCATGTGGTGAGATTGACTACTTTTCATACTGTGTTTGCCTTGATGGCCAAGGATGGCATGGACCTTGTACAATTGCATTCGGGATGCTATTTTGCACAGTGACCTTCATGACGAGATCTGCATGCAACAATGGCCAGAAGGTTTTGTGTAACATGGTAAAGAAAAGCCTGTCTAATTTGCAAGCTAAGAAAGAGTCTTTAGGGATGGATCATAGTACGCCCCAAGGAATGGTACAACAATTCTAATATCTTTGTGTAGTCTGAGGGCTACAAGAGAAGTAATGCTTGCACACCATTGCTCACACACTAGAGAGCTAAAGATGGCAACTTGATAATGTCGATTTTCTATGTGGATGATATATTGACAGCTGGAAAGAAGCAGTTATGAGATTGATGCCCTAACGAAAAGGCAAATGAGAACATTCGAAATAAAGAATTTGGGACATGAAAATCGCATTCTTGGTATATGCATAATCAAGGGCAAAACAAAGAGATCGTTCTATCTGTCCACAAAAAGATTATGCCTGTGAAGTGTTATAAGATTTTAATATTAGGGATAGAACAAAGAGATTGCTATGTCTATCTCACACAAGGATTATGTCAGTAAAGTGATATACAACATTTCAATACGGAGGGAGGGGAGATAATCAATACTCCATTTCCTCCATATGTAAAAATGTGCGTGGATGATTGTCCCAAATGTGATGAGGAGAGAGCACTAAAATGGCTAAGGTTCCAGATTCATCATGTGCGGGTAGCCTCATGTATGCTATATATAATTGCCACTTAAGTGCTTGCATTGCTTTTGCATTGGGAATAGTGAGTAGGTACATATCAAAGGAAGCATTGGGAAGTAGTGAAAGGTACTTGAGTGGCATAGAAGGTATGGTATGTCTATACGGGAGGAGTAGCAATCATCTACTTGGATAAACATATCCAAATCATGCGGGAAATGTTGACAACAAAAAGTCGACCGTAGGATCTATTTCTCCCCTGGTCTAGTGGTGCAATCTCATGGTTATCTTGTTTGTAAAGGAGTGTGGCATTATCTGCCGCTACAACTAGAGCACGTTGCACCAACCACAAAGGTATGCAAAGAGAACATGCGGCTTACTCGTTTGGTGGGGAGACTTGGGCCTTAGTAAAGGCATGTCCTTATTGTGTAGTGACAGCGAGATTACCATCTTCCTAGCAAATAATCCTCTCTTTCATGCGGAAAACAAGCACATAGAAGTGAGATATCACTTAATTTGCACAGTACTCGAGAACAAGCAACTTTAAGACCGATGGTAACCCTACAAAAAAACTTACTCACCAAGAGTCTACCCTCCGAAAAAAATTCACATTACAAGGAGTTGATGGGCATTGGGTGAGGGTACCTCAAATAACCTCTTATTCGTTTGTCTCCCTCAAAGGCATATTGACCTTTGAGCGGGAGGCCGTTGGGATAAAGACTAATGTGGATGGCTACCCATCTTACTGACTAACCCTAATTATGCATGCGCGTACTCATTCTTTATTCTTTCAATAACGAGTAATAAAGCGGTGCTTACAATAGAGCTATCGAGGGTACCACAAACATAGTGTCATCTTTGTGTGCGGTTGCATGCGTGTACACGTGCGCAATCTCGAGCTCCCTTGTTGCTCCATCAAGTACTTCTAGAAACAAAGGCAAATGAAAGAATTTTTGCCTCAAAATAGAAAAACTAGACTCTCTTAGGAGATTGGACAAGGTAGGTGGTCATTTGAGAAAACTGGACAAAGTTTTAGGGAAATATGGTAGGGTGTAGGCTAGGATTGAGTAGGGTATAGTTTAGAATAAAGTAATGTAGTACGGAATAATTTGGAGAGAATGTACTTGATTCTCTCAGTTGTGTGCCGTTGTCGGGACTACCCCCTACTTATATAGGGACATGTGAAAACCATCTTCCTAGTAAAGAATCCTCAGTTATATGCCGTTGTCAAGATTACCATCTTCCTAGCAAAGAATCCTCTCTCCCATGTGAAAACCAAGCGCATAGAAGTGAGGCATCAATTAATTTTCCAAGTACTCGAGGACAAACAACTTTAAGACCGATGGTAACCCTGCAAAAAAGCTTACTCACCCAGAATCTACCCTTTGAAAAAATTTCATATTATAGGGAGTTGATGGGCATTTGGCGCAGGTACCTCAAATAGCCTCTTATTCGTTCGTCTCCCTCAAAGGCACATTGACCTTTGAGTAGGAGGTCGTTGGGATAAAGACTAATGTGGATAGCTGCCCATCTTACTGACTAACCCTAATTATACATGTGCGTACTGATTCTTTATTCTTTCAATAATAAGTAATAAAGCAGTGCTTACAATAGAGCTCTCGAGGGTACCACAAACATAGTGTCATCTCTGTGTGTCAATGCGTGCACGCACGCGCGCGCAATCTCAAGTCCCCTTGTTGCTCCACCGAGTACTTCTAGAAACAAAGGCGAAATAAAGAATTTTCTTGCTCAAAAGAGCAAAACTTGACTCTCTTAGGAGATTGGACGAGGTCAATATTGGGTCATTTAAGCAAACTAGACAAAGTTTCAGGGCAATATGGTAGGGTGCAGGCTACAATTGAGTAGGGTATAGTTTAGAATAAAGCAATGTAGTATGGAAAGATTTGGGGAGTAGGTGGTTGATTCTCCCAATTGCGTGCAGTTGTCGAGACTACCCCCTACTTTTATAGGGACCTCTAGCCCTCACTTTCAACCATCTACAACGACCATTCAATCCCTCTATCTTTGGCTTAGCTATTCTAGGTTAGTTAACTTTGGCTATGAGTGGTTTAATTGTTGTAGAATTTAGTCGATTTTTGCATACTATGGTTCATTATTGTGGATATGACTCTTTCCTTGCCCTTTAGTTTAGTGGGTAGCAGGCTCTTTTCACTTGTGTGCGTCTAGCTTTTTCTAAAGGCTTGCAGCAAGCAATGGCTAACGATAAACCTAAGTGGGAGATAGAGCTATGCGATCTAAAATGGATTCCATTATGAACGATCAAACTTGGAAGTTGGCCCCTTTGCCAGAAGGCAAACATGATTCTCCACTCAAGTGGATCGATCGATAAGTGAAAGGTTACACGCCACACTAAATCAAAGTAGGTTAGTGGAAAAAGGTTTTAAGTAAGAAAAAGGTGCGGACTTTGACGAGACCTTTTTGCATGTGGTGAGATTGACTACTTTTCATACTGTGTTTGCCTTGATGGCCAAGGATGGCATGGACCTTGTACAATTGCATTCGGGATGCTATTTTGCACAGTGACCTTCATGACGAGATCTGCATGCAACAATGGCCAGAAGGTTTTGTGTAACATGGTAAAGAAAAGCCTGTCTAATTTGCAAGCTAAGAAAGAGTCTTTAGGGATGGATCATAGTACGCCCCAAGGAATGGTACAACAATTCTAATATCTTTGTGTAGTCTGAGGGCTACAAGAGAAGTAATGCTTGCACACCATTGCTCACACACTAGAGAGCTAAAGATGGCAACTTGATAATGTCGATTTTCTATGTGGATGATATATTGACAGCTGGAAAGAAGCAGTTATGAGATTGATGCCCTAACGAAAAGGCAAATGAGAACATTCGAAATAAAGAATTTGGGACATGAAAATCGCATTCTTGGTATATGCATAATCAAGGGCAAAACAAAGAGATCGTTCTATCTGTCCACAAAAAGATTATGCCTGTGAAGTGTTATAACATTTTAATATTAGGGATAGAACAAAGAGATTGCTATGTCTATCTCACACAAGGATTATGTCAGTAAAGTGATATACAACATTTCAATACGGAGGGAGGGGAGATAATCAATACTCCATTTCCTCCATATGTAAAAATGTGCGTGGATGATTGTCCCAAATGTGATGAGGAGAGAGCACTAAAATGGCTAAGGTTCCAGATTCATCATGTGCGGGTAGCCTCATGTATGCTATATATAATTGCCACTTAAGTGCTTGCATTGCTTTTGCATTGGGAATAGTGAGTAGGTACATATCAAAGGAAGCATTGGGAAGTAGTGAAAGGTACTTGAGTGGCATAGAAGGTATGGTATGTCTATACGGGAGGAGTAGCAATCATCTACTTGGATAAACATATCCAAATCATGCGGGAAATGTTGACAACAAAAAGTCGACCGTAGGATCTATTTCTCCCCTGGTCTAGTGGTGCAATCTCATGGTTATCTTGTTTGTAAAGGAGTGTGGCATTATCTGCCGCTACAACTAGAGCACGTTGCACCAACCACAAAGGTATGCAAAGAGAACATGCGGCTTACTCGTTTGGTGGGGAGACTTGGGCCTTAGTAAAGGCATGTCCTTATTGTGTAGTGACAGCGAGATTACCATCTTCCTAGCAAATAATCCTCTCTTTCATGCGGAAAACAAGCACATAGAAGTGAGATATCACTTAATTTGCACAGTACTCGAGAACAAGCAACTTTAAGACCGATGGTAACCCTACAAAAAAACTTACTCACCAAGAGTCTACCCTCCGAAAAAAATTCACATTACAAGGAGTTGATGGGCATTGGGTGAGGGTACCTCAAATAACCTCTTATTCGTTTGTCTCCCTCAAAGGCATATTGACCTTTGAGCGGGAGGCCGTTGGGATAAAGACTAATGTGGATGGCTACCCATCTTACTGACTAACCCTAATTATGCATGCGCGTACTCATTCTTTATTCTTTCAATAACGAGTAATAAAGCGGTGCTTACAATAGAGCTATCGAGGGTACCACAAACATAGTGTCATCTTTGTGTGCGGTTGCATGCGTGTACACGTGCGCAATCTCGAGCTCCCTTGTTGCTCCATCAAGTACTTCTAGAAACAAAGGCAAATGAAAGAATTTTTGCCTCAAAATAGAAAAACTAGACTCTCTTAGGAGATTGGACAAGGTAGGTGGTCATTTGAGAAAACTGGACAAAGTTTTAGGGAAATATGGTAGGGTGTAGGCTAGGATTGAGTAGGGTATAGTTTAGAATAAAGTAATGTAGTACGGAATAATTTGGAGAGAATGTACTTGATTCTCTCAGTTGTGTGCCGTTGTCGGGACTACCCCCTACTTATATAGGGACATGTGAAAACCATCTTCCTAGTAAAGAATCCTCAGTTATATGCCGTTGTCAAGATTACCATCTTCCTAGCAAAGAATCCTCTCTCCCATGTGAAAACCAAGCGCATAGAAGTGAGGCATCAATTAATTTTCCAAGTACTCGAGGACAAACAACTTTAAGACCGATGGTAACCCTGCAAAAAAGCTTACTCACCCA
Organism: Lygodium microphyllum; assembly: GCF_053477565.2. Classification (NCBI taxonomy): domain Eukaryota; kingdom Viridiplantae; phylum Streptophyta; class Polypodiopsida; order Schizaeales; family Lygodiaceae; genus Lygodium; species Lygodium microphyllum. The sequence goes on from NC_141137.1 coordinate 23,567,767, forward strand.
GAATCTACCCTTTGAAAAAATTTCATATTATAGGGAGTTGATGGGCATTTGGCGCAGGTACCTCAAATAGCCTCTTATTCGTTCGTCTCCCTCAAAGGCACATTGACCTTTGAGTAGGAGGTCGTTGGGATAAAGACTAATGTGGATAGCTGCCCATCTTACTGACTAACCCTAATTATACATGTGCGTACTGATTCTTTATTCTTTCAATAATAAGTAATAAAGCAGTGCTTACAATAGAGCTCTCGAGGGTACCACAAACATAGTGTCATCTCTGTGTGTCAATGCGTGCACGCACGCGCGCGCAATCTCAAGTCCCCTTGTTGCTCCACCGAGTACTTCTAGAAACAAAGGCGAAATAAAGAATTTTCTTGCTCAAAAGAGCAAAACTTGACTCTCTTAGGAGATTGGACGAGGTCAATATTGGGTCATTTAAGCAAACTAGACAAAGTTTCAGGGCAATATGGTAGGGTGCAGGCTACAATTGAGTAGGGTATAGTTTAGAATAAAGCAATGTAGTATGGAAAGATTTGGGGAGTAGGTGCTTGATTCTCCCAATTGCGTGCAGTTGTCGAGACTACCCCCTACTTTTATAGGGACCTCTAGCCCTCACTTTCAACCATCTACAACGACCATTCAATCCCTCTATCTTTGGCTTAGCTATTCTAGGTTAGTTAACTTTGGCTATGAGTGGTTTAATTGTTGTAGAATTTAGTCGATTTTTGCATACTATGGTTCATTATTGTGGATATGACTCTTTCCTTGCCCTTTAGTTTAGTGGGTAGCAGGCTCTTTTCACTTGTGTGCGTCTAGCTTTTTCTAAAGGCTTGCAGCAAGCAATGGCTAACGATAAACCTAAGTGGGAGATAGAGCTATGCGATCTAAAATGGATTCCATTATGAACGATCAAACTTGGAAGTTGGCCCCTTTGCCAGAAGGCAAACATGATTCTCCACTCAAGTGGATCGATCGATAAGTGAAAGGTTACACGCCACACTAAATCAAAGTAGGTTAGTGGAAAAAGGTTTTAAGTAAGAAAAAGGTGCGGACTTTGACGAGACCTTTTTGCATGTGGTGAGATTGACTACTTTTCATACTGTGTTTGCCTTGATGGCCAAGGATGGCATGGACCTTGTACAATTGCATTCGGGATGCTATTTTGCACAGTGACCTTCATGACGAGATCTGCATGCAACAATGGCCAGAAGGTTTTGTGTAACATGGTAAAGAAAAGCCTGTCTAATTTGCAAGCTAAGAAAGAGTCTTTAGGGATGGATCATAGTACGCCCCAAGGAATGGTACAACAATTCTAATATCTTTGTGTAGTCTGAGGGCTACAAGAGAAGTAATGCTTGCACACCATTGCTCACACACTAGAGAGCTAAAGATGGCAACTTGATAATGTCGATTTTCTATGTGGATGATATATTGACAGCTGGAAAGAAGCAGTTATGAGATTGATGCCCTAACGAAAAGGCAAATGAGAACATTCGAAATAAAGAATTTGGGACATGAAAATCGCATTCTTGGTATATGCATAATCAAGGGCAAAACAAAGAGATCGTTCTATCTGTCCACAAAAAGATTATGCCTGTGAAGTGTTATAACATTTTAATATTAGGGATAGAACAAAGAGATTGCTATGTCTATCTCACACAAGGATTATGTCAGTAAAGTGATATACAACATTTCAATACGGAGGGAGGGGAGATAATCAATACTCCATTTCCTCCATATGTAAAAATGTGCGTGGATGATTGTCCCAAATGTGATGAGGAGAGAGCACTAAAATGGCTAAGGTTCCAGATTCATCATGTGCGGGTAGCCTCATGTATGCTATATATAATTGCCACTTAAGTGCTTGCATTGCTTTTGCATTGGGAATAGTGAGTAGGTACATATCAAAGGAAGCATTGGGAAGTAGTGAAAGGTACTTGAGTGGCATAGAAGGTATGGTATGTCTATACGGGAGGAGTAGCAATCATCTACTTGGATAAACATATCCAAATCATGCGGGAAATGTTGACAACAAAAAGTCGACCGTAGGATCTATTTCTCCCCTGGTCTAGTGGTGCAATCTCATGGTTATCTTGTTTGTAAAGGAGTGTGGCATTATCTGCCGCTACAACTAGAGCACGTTGCACCAACCACAAAGGTATGCAAAGAGAACATGCGGCTTACTCGTTTGGTGGGGAGACTTGGGCCTTAGTAAAGGCATGTCCTTATTGTGTAGTGACAGCGAGATTACCATCTTCCTAGCAAATAATCCTCTCTTTCATGCGGAAAACAAGCACATAGAAGTGAGATATCACTTAATTTGCACAGTACTCGAGAACAAGCAACTTTAAGACCGATGGTAACCCTACAAAAAAACTTACTCACCAAGAGTCTACCCTCCGAAAAAAATTCACATTACAAGGAGTTGATGGGCATTGGGTGAGGGTACCTCAAATAACCTCTTATTCGTTTGTCTCCCTCAAAGGCATATTGACCTTTGAGCGGGAGGCCGTTGGGATAAAGACTAATGTGGATGGCTACCCATCTTACTGACTAACCCTAATTATGCATGCGCGTACTCATTCTTTATTCTTTCAATAACGAGTAATAAAGCGGTGCTTACAATAGAGCTATCGAGGGTACCACAAACATAGTGTCATCTTTGTGTGCGGTTGCATGCGTGTACACGTGCGCAATCTCGAGCTCCCTTGTTGCTCCATCAAGTACTTCTAGAAACAAAGGCAAATGAAAGAATTTTTGCCTCAAAATAGAAAAACTAGACTCTCTTAGGAGATTGGACAAGGTAGGTGGTCATTTGAGAAAACTGGACAAAGTTTTAGGGAAATATGGTAGGGTGTAGGCTAGGATTGAGTAGGGTATAGTTTAGAATAAAGTAATGTAGTACGGAATAATTTGGAGAGAATGTACTTGATTCTCTCAGTTGTGTGCCGTTGTCGGGACTACCCCCTACTTATATAGGGACATGTGAAAACCATCTTCCTAGTAAAGAATCCTCAGTTATATGCCGTTGTCAAGATTACCATCTTCCTAGCAAAGAATCCTCTCTCCCATGTGAAAACCAAGCGCATAGAAGTGAGGCATCAATTAATTTTCCAAGTACTCGAGGACAAACAACTTTAAGACCGATGGTAACCCTGCAAAAAAGCTTACTCACCCAGAATCTACCCTTTGAAAAAATTTCATATTATAGGGAGTTGATGGGCATTTGGCGCAGGTACCTCAAATAGCCTCTTATTCGTTCGTCTCCCTCAAAGGCACATTGACCTTTGAGTAGGAGGTCGTTGGGATAAAGACTAATGTGGATAGCTGCCCATCTTACTGACTAACCCTAATTATACATGTGCGTACTGATTCTTTATTCTTTCAATAATAAGTAATAAAGCAGTGCTTACAATAGAGCTCTCGAGGGTACCACAAACATAGTGTCATCTCTGTGTGTCAATGCGTGCACGCACGCGCGCGCAATCTCAAGTCCCCTTGTTGCTCCACCGAGTACTTCTAGAAACAAAGGCGAAATAAAGAATTTTCTTGCTCAAAAGAGCAAAACTTGACTCTCTTAGGAGATTGGACGAGGTCAATATTGGGTCATTTAAGCAAACTAGACAAAGTTTCAGGGCAATATGGTAGGGTGCAGGCTACAATTGAGTAGGGTATAGTTTAGAATAAAGCAATGTAGTATGGAAAAATTTGGGGAGTAGGTGCTTGATTCTCCCAATTGCGTGCAGTTGTCGAGACTACCCCCTACTTTTATAGGGACCTCTAGCCCTCACTTTCAACCATCTACAACGACCATTCAATCCCTCTATCTTTGGCTTAGCTATTCTAGGTTAGTTAACTTTGGCTATGAGTGGTTTAATTGTTGTAGAATTTAGTCGATTTTTGCATACTATGGTTCATTATTGTGGATATGACTCTTTCCTTGCCCTTTAGTTTAGTGGGTAGCAGGCTCTTTTCACTTGTGTGCGTCTAGCTTTTTCTAAAGGCTTGCAGCAAGCAATGGCTAACGATAAACCTAAGTGGGAGATAGAGCTATGCGATCTAAAATGGATTCCATTATGAACGATCAAACTTGGAAGTTGGCCCCTTTGCCAGAAGGCAAACATGATTCTCCACTCAAGTGGATCGATCGATAAGTGAAAGGTTACACGCCACACTAAATCAAAGTAGGTTAGTGGAAAAAGGTTTTAAGTAAGAAAAAGGTGCGGACTTTGACGAGACCTTTTTGCATGTGGTGAGATTGACTACTTTTCATACTGTGTTTGCCTTGATGGCCAAGGATGGCATGGACCTTGTACAATTGCATTCGGGATGCTATTTTGCACAGTGACCTTCATGACGAGATCTGCATGCAACAATGGCCAGAAGGTTTTGTGTAACATGGTAAAGAAAAGCCTGTCTAATTTGCAAGCTAAGAAAGAGTCTTTAGGGATGGATCATAGTACGCCCCAAGGAATGGTACAACAATTCTAATATCTTTGTGTAGTCTGAGGGCTACAAGAGAAGTAATGCTTGCACACCATTGCTCACACACTAGAGAGCTAAAGATGGCAACTTGATAATGTCGATTTTCTATGTGGATGATATATTGACAGCTGGAAAGAAGCAGTTATGAGATTGATGCCCTAACGAAAAGGCAAATGAGAACATTCGAAATAAAGAATTTGGGACATGAAAATCGCATTCTTGGTATATGCATAATCAAGGGCAAAACAAAGAGATCGTTCTATCTGTCCACAAAAAGATTATGCCTGTGAAGTGTTATAACATTTTAATATTAGGGATAGAACAAAGAGATTGCTATGTCTATCTCACACAAGGATTATGTCAGTAAAGTGATATACAACATTTCAATACGGAGGGAGGGGAGATAATCAATACTCCATTTCCTCCATATGTAAAAATGTGCGTGGATGATTGTCCCAAATGTGATGAGGAGAGAGCACTAAAATGGCTAAGGTTCCAGATTCATCATGTGCGGGTAGCCTCATGTATGCTATATATAATTGCCACTTAAGTGCTTGCATTGCTTTTGCATTGGGAATAGTGAGTAGGTACATATCAAAGGAAGCATTGGGAAGTAGTGAAAGGTACTTGAGTGGCATAGAAGGTATGGTATGTCTATACGGGAGGAGTAGCAATCATCTACTTGGATAAACATATCCAAATCATGCGGGAAATGTTGACAACAAAAAGTCGACCGTAGGATCTATTTCTCCCCTGGTCTAGTGGTGCAATCTCATGGTTATCTTGTTTGTAAAGGAGTGTGGCATTATCTGCCGCTACAACTAGAGCACGTTGCACCAACCACAAAGGTATGCAAAGAGAACATGCGGCTTACTCGTTTGGTGGGGAGACTTGGGCCTTAGTAAAGGCATGTCCTTATTGTGTAGTGACAGCGAGATTACCATCTTCCTAGCAAATAATCCTCTCTTTCATGCGGAAAACAAGCACATAGAAGTGAGATATCACTTAATTTGCACAGTACTCGAGAACAAGCAACTTTAAGACCGATGGTAACCCTACAAAAAAACTTACTCACCAAGAGTCTACCCTCCGAAAAAAATTCACATTACAAGGAGTTGATGGGCATTGGGTGAGGGTACCTCAAATAACCTCTTATTCGTTTGTCTCCCTCAAAGGCATATTGACCTTTGAGCGGGAGGCCGTTGGGATAAAGACTAATGTGGATGGCTACCCATCTTACTGACTAACCCTAATTATGCATGCGCGTACTCATTCTTTATTCTTTCAATAACGAGTAATAAAGCGGTGCTTACAATAGAGCTATCGAGGGTACCACAAACATAGTGTCATCTTTGTGTGCGGTTGCATGCGTGTACACGTGCGCAATCTCGAGCTCCCTTGTTGCTCCATCAAGTACTTCTAGAAACAAAGGCAAATGAAAGAATTTTTGCCTCAAAATAGAAAAACTAGACTCTCTTAGGAGATTGGACAAGGTAGGTGGTCATTTGAGAAAACTGGACAAAGTTTTAGGGAAATATGGTAGGGTGTAGGCTAGGATTGAGTAGGGTATAGTTTAGAATAAAGTAATGTAGTACGGAATAATTTGGAGAGAATGTACTTGATTCTCTCAGTTGTGTGCCGTTGTCGGGACTACCCCCTACTTATATAGGGACATGTGAAAACCATCTTCCTAGTAAAGAATCCTCAGTTATATGCCGTTGTCAAGATTACCATCTTCCTAGCAAAGAATCCTCTCTCCCATGTGAAAACCAAGCGCATAGAAGTGAGGCATCAATTAATTTTCCAAGTACTCGAGGACAAACAACTTTAAGACCGATGGTAACCCTGCAAAAAAGCTTACTCACCCAGAATCTACCCTTTGAAAAAATTTCATATTATAGGGAGTTGATGGGCATTTGGCGCAGGTACCTCAAATAGCCTCTTATTCGTTCGTCTCCCTCAAAGGCACATTGACCTTTGAGTAGGAGGTCGTTGGGATAAAGACTAATGTGGATAGCTGCCCATCTTACTGACTAACCCTAATTATACATGTGCGTACTGATTCTTTATTCTTTCAATAATAAGTAATAAAGCAGTGCTTACAATAGAGCTCTCGAGGGTACCACAAACATAGTGTCATCTCTGTGTGTCAATGCGTGCACGCACGCGCGCGCAATCTCAAGTCCCCTTGTTGCTCCACCGAGTACTTCTAGAAACAAAGGCGAAATAAAGAATTTTCTTGCTCAAAAGAGCAAAACTTGACTCTCTTAGGAGATTGGACGAGGTCAATATTGGGTCATTTAAGCAAACTAGACAAAGTTTCAGGGCAATATGGTAGGGTGCAGGCTACAATTGAGTAGGGTATAGTTTAGAATAAAGCAATGTAGTATGGAAAAATTTGGGGAGTAGGTGCTTGATTCTCCCAATTGCGTGCAGTTGTCGAGACTACCCCCTACTTTTATAGGGACCTCTAGCCCTCACTTTCAACCATCTACAACGACCATTCAATCCCTCTATCTTTGGCTTAGCTATTCTAGGTTAGTTAACTTTGGCTATGAGTGGTTTAATTGTTGTAGAATTTAGTCGATTTTTGCATACTATGGTTCATTATTGTGGATATGACTCTTTCCTTGCCCTTTAGTTTAGTGGGTAGCAGGCTCTTTTCACTTGTGTGCGTCTAGCTTTTTCTAAAGGCTTGCAGCAAGCAATGGCTAACGATAAACCTAAGTGGGAGATAGAGCTATGCGATCTAAAATGGATTCCATTATGAACGATCAAACTTGGAAGTTGGCCCCTTTGCCAGAAGGCAAACATGATTCTCCACTCAAGTGGATCGATCGATAAGTGAAAGGTTACACGCCACACTAAATCAAAGTAGGTTAGTGGAAAAAGGTTTTAAGTAAGAAAAAGGTGCGGACTTTGACGAGACCTTTTTGCATGTGGTGAGATTGACTACTTTTCATACTGTGTTTGCCTTGATGGCCAAGGATGGCATGGACCTTGTACAATTGCATTCGGGATGCTATTTTGCACAGTGACCTTCATGACGAGATCTGCATGCAACAATGGCCAGAAGGTTTTGTGTAACATGGTAAAGAAAAGCCTGTCTAATTTGCAAGCTAAGAAAGAGTCTTTAGGGATGGATCATAGTACGCCCCAAGGAATGGTACAACAATTCTAATATCTTTGTGTAGTCTGAGGGCTACAAGAGAAGTAATGCTTGCACACCATTGCTCACACACTAGAGAGCTAAAGATGGCAACTTGATAATGTCGATTTTCTATGTGGATGACATATTGACAGCTGGAAAGAAGCAGTTATGAGATTGATGCCCTAACGAAAAGGCAAATGAGAACATTCGAAATAAAGAATTTGGGACATGAAAATCGCATTCTTGGTATATGCATAATCAAGGGCAAAACAAAGAGATCGTTCTATCTGTCCACAAAAAGATTATGCCTGTGAAGTGTTATAACATTTTAATATTAGGGATAGAACAAAGAGATTGCTATGTCTATCTCACACAAGGATTATGTCAGTAAAGTGATATACAACATTTCAATACGGAGGGAGGGGAGATAATCAATACTCCATTTCCTCCATATGTAAAAATGTGCGTGGATGATTGTCCCAAATGTGATGAGGAGAGAGCACTAAAATGGCTAAGGTTCCAGATTCATCATGTGCGGGTAGCCTCATGTATGCTATATATAATTGCCACTTAAGTGCTTGCATTGCTTTTGCATTGGGAATAGTGAGTAGGTACATATCAAAGGAAGCATTGGGAAGTAGTGAAAGGTACTTGAGTGGCATAGAAGGTATGGTATGTCTATACGGGAGGAGTAGCAATCATCTACTTGGATAAACATATCCAAATCATGCGGGAAATGTTGACAACAAAAAGTCGACCGTAGGATCTATTTCTCCCCTGGTCTAGTGGTGCAATCTCATGGTTATCTTGTTTGTAAAGGAGTGTGGCATTATCTGCCGCTACAACTAGAGCACGTTGCACCAACCACAAAGGTATGCAAAGAGAACATGCGGCTTACTCGTTTGGTGGGGAGACTTGGGCCTTAGTAAAGGCATGTCCTTATTGTGTAGTGACAGCGAGATTACCATCTTCCTAGCAAATAATCCTCTCTTTCATGCGGAAAACAAGCACATAGAAGTGAGATATCACTTAATTTGCACAGTACTCGAGAACAAGCAACTTTAAGACCGATGGTAACCCTACAAAAAAACTTACTCACCAAGAGTCTACCCTCCGAAAAAAATTCACATTACAAGGAGTTGATGGGCATTGGGTGAGGGTACCTCAAATAACCTCTTATTCGTTTGTCTCCCTCAAAGGCATATTGACCTTTGAGCGGGAGGCCGTTGGGATAAAGACTAATGTGGATGGCTACCCATCTTACTGACTAACCCTAATTATACATGCGCGTACTCATTCTTTATTCTTTCAATAACGAGTAATAAAGCGGTGCTTACAATAGAGCTATCGAGGGTACCACAAACATAGTGTCATCTTTGTGTGCGGTTGCATGCGTGTACACGTGCGCAATCTCGAGCTCCCTTGTTGCTCCATCAAGTACTTCTAGAAACAAAGGCAAATGAAAGAATTTTTGCCTCAAAATAGAAAAACTAGACTCTCTTAGGAGATTGGACAAGGTAGGTGGTCATTTAAGAAAACTGGACAAAGTTTTAGGGAAATATGGTAGGGTGTAGGCTAGGATTGAGTAGGGTATAGTTTAGAATAAAGTAATGTAGTACGGAATAATTTGGAGAGAATGTACTTGATTCTCTCAGTTGTGTGCCGTTGTCGGGACTACCCCCTACTTATATAGGGACATGTGAAAACCATCTTCCTAGTAAAGAATCCTCAGTTATATGCCGTTGTCAAGATTACCATCTTCCTAGCAAAGAATCCTCTCTCCCATGTGAAAACCAAGCGCATAGAAGTGAGGCATCAATTAATTTTCCAAGTACTCGAGGACAAACAACTTTAAGACCGATGGTAACCCTGCAAAAAAGCTTACTCACCCAGAATCTACCCTTTGAAAAAATTTCATATTATAGGGAGTTGATGGGCATTTGGCGCAGGTACCTCAAATAGCCTCTTATTCGTTCGTCTCCCTCAAAGGCACATTGACCTTTGAGTAGGAGGTCGTTGGGATAAAGACTAATGTGGATAGCTGCCCATCTTACTGACTAACCCTAATTATACATGTGCGTACTGATTCTTTATTCTTTCAATAATAAGTAATAAAGCAGTGCTTACAATAGAGCTCTCGAGGGTACCACAAACATAGTGTCATCTCTGTGTGTCAATGCGTGCACGCACGCGCGCGCAATCTCAAGTCCCCTTGTTGCTCCACCGAGTACTTCTAGAAACAAAGGCGAAATAAAGAATTTTCTTGCTCAAAAGAGCAAAACTTGACTCTCTTAGGAGATTGGACGAGGTCAATATTGGGTCATTTAAGCAAACTAGACAAAGTTTCAGGGCAATATGGTAGGGTGCAGGCTACAATTGAGTAGGGTATAGTTTAGAATAAAGCAATGTAGTATGGAAAAATTTGGGGAGTAGGTGCTTGATTCTCCCAATTGCGTGCAGTTGTCGAGACTACCCCCTACTTTTATAGGGACCTCTAGCCCTCACTTTCAACCATCTACAACGACCATTCAATCCCTCTATCTTTGGCTTAGCTATTCTAGGTTAGTTAACTTTGGCTATGAGTGGTTTAATTGTTGTAGAATTTAGTCGATTTTTGCATACTATGGTTCATTATTGTGGATATGACTCTTTCCTTGCCCTTTAGTTTAGTGGGTAGCAGGCTCTTTTCACTTGTGTGCGTCTAGCTTTTTCTAAAGGCTTGCAGCAAGCAATGGCTAACGATAAACCTAAGTGGGAGATAGAGCTATGCGATCTAAAATGGATTCCATTATGAACGATCAAACTTGGAAGTTGGCCCCTTTGCCAGAAGGCAAACATGATTCTCCACTCAAGTGGATCGATCGATAAGTGAAAGGTTACACGCCACACTAAATCAAAGTAGGTTAGTGGAAAAAGGTTTTAAGTAAGAAAAAGGTGCGGACTTTGACGAGACCTTTTTGCATGTGGTGAGATTGACTACTTTTCATACTGTGTTTGCCTTGATGGCCAAGGATGGCATGGACCTTGTACAATTGCATTCGGGATGCTATTTTGCACAGTGACCTTCATGACGAGATCTGCATGCAACAATGGCCAGAAGGTTTTGTGTAACATGGTAAAGAAAAGCCTGTCTAATTTGCAAGCTAAGAAAGAGTCTTTAGGGATGGATCATAGTACGCCCCAAGGAATGGTACAACAATTCTAATATCTTTGTGTAGTCTGAGGGCTACAAGAGAAGTAATGCTTGCACACCATTGCTCACACACTAGAGAGCTAAAGATGGCAACTTGATAATGTCGATTTTCTATGTGGATGACATATTGACAGCTGGAAAGAAGCAGTTATGAGATTGATGCCCTAACGAAAAGGCAAATGAGAACATTCGAAATAAAGAATTTGGGACATGAAAATCGCATTCTTGGTATATGCATAATCAAGGGCAAAACAAAGAGATCGTTCTATCTGTCCACAAAAAGATTATGCCTGTGAAGTGTTATAACATTTTAATATTAGGGATAGAACAAAGAGATTGCTATGTCTATCTCACACAAGGATTATGTCAGTAAAGTGATATACAACATTTCAATACGGAGGGAGGGGAGATAATCAATACTCCATTTCCTCCATATGTAAAAATGTGCGTGGATGATTGTCCCAAATGTGATGAGGAGAGAGCACTAAAATGGCTAAGGTTCCAGATTCATCATGTGCGGGTAGCCTCATGTATGCTATATATAATTGCCACTTAAGTGCTTGCATTGCTTTTGCATTGGGAATAGTGAGTAGGTACATATCAAAGGAAGCATTGGGAAGTAGTGAAAGGTACTTGAGTGGCATAGAAGGTATGGTATGTCTATACGGGAGGAGTAGCAATCATCTACTTGGATAAACATATCCAAATCATGCGGGAAATGTTGACAACAAAAAGTCGACCGTAGGATCTATTTCTCCCCTGGTCTAGTGGTGCAATCTCATGGTTATCTTGTTTGTAAAGGAGTGTGGCATTATCTGCCGCTACAACTAGAGCACGTTGCACCAACCACAAAGGTATGCAAAGAGAACATGCGGCTTACTCGTTTGGTGGGGAGACTTGGGCCTTAGTAAAGGCATGTCCTTATTGTGTAGTGACAGCGAGATTACCATCTTCCTAGCAAATAATCCTCTCTTTCATGCGGAAAACAAGCACATAGAAGTGAGATATCACTTAATTTGCACAGTACTCGAGAACAAGCAACTTTAAGACCGATGGTAACCCTACAAAAAAACTTACTCACCAAGAGTCTACCCTCCGAAAAAAATTCACATTACAAGGAGTTGATGGGCATTGGGTGAGGGTACCTCAAATAACCTCTTATTCGTTTGTCTCCCTCAAAGGCATATTGACCTTTGAGCGGGAGGCCGTTGGGATAAAGACTAATGTGGATGGCTACCCATCTTACTGACTAACCCTAATTATACATGCGCGTACTCATTCTTTATTCTTTCAATAACGAGTAATAAAGCGGTGCTTACAATAGAGCTATCGAGGGTACCACAAACATAGTGTCATCTTTGTGTGCGGTTGCATGCGTGTACACGTGCGCAATCTCGAGCTCCCTTGTTGCTCCATCAAGTACTTCTAGAAACAAAGGCAAATGAAAGAATTTTTGCCTCAAAATAGAAAAACTAGACTCTCTTAGGAGATTGGACAAGGTAGGTGGTCATTTAAGAAAACTGGACAAAGTTTTAGGGAAATATGGTAGGGTGTAGGCTAGGATTGAGTAGGGTATAGTTTAGAATAAAGTAATGTAGTACGGAATAATTTGGAGAGAATGTACTTGATTCTCTCAGTTGTGTGCCGTTGTCGGGACTACCCCCTACTTATATAGGGACATGTGAAAACCATCTTCCTAGTAAAGAATCCTCAGTTATATGCCGTTGTCAAGATTACCATCTTCCTAGCAAAGAATCCTCTCTCCCATGTGAAAACCAAGCGCATAGAAGTGAGGCATCAATTAATTTTCCAAGTACTCGAGGACAAACAACTTTAAGACCGATGGTAACCCTGCAAAAAAGCTTACTCACCCAGAATCTACCCTTTGAAAAAATTTCATATTATAGGGAGTTGATGGGCATTTGGCGCAGGTACCTCAAATAGCCTCTTATTCGTTCGTCTCCCTCAAAGGCACATTGACCTTTGAGTAGGAGGTCGTTGGGATAAAGACTAATGTGGATAGCTGCCCATCTTACTGACTAACCCTAATTATACATGTGCGTACTGATTCTTTATTCTTTCAATAATAAGTAATAAAGCAGTGCTTACAATAGAGCTCTCGAGGGTACCACAAACATAGTGTCATCTCTGTGTGTCAATGCGTGCACGCACGCGCGCGCAATCTCAAGTCCCCTTGTTGCTCCACCGAGTACTTCTAGAAACAAAGGCGAAATAAAGAATTTTCTTGCTCAAAAGAGCAAAACTTGACTCTCTTAGGAGATTGGACGAGGTCAATATTGGGTCATTTAAGCAAACTAGACAAAGTTTCAGGGCAATATGGTAGGGTGCAGGCTACAATTGAGTAGGGTATAGTTTAGAATAAAGCAATGTAGTATGGAAAAATTTGGGGAGTAGGTGCTTGATTCTCCCAATTGCGTGCAGTTGTCGAGACTACCCCCTACTTTTATAGGGACCTCTAGCCCTCACTTTCAACCATCTACAACGACCATTCAATCCCTCTATCTTTGGCTTAGCTATTCTAGGTTAGTTAACTTTGGCTATGAGTGGTTTAATTGTTGTAGAATTTAGTCGATTTTTGCATACTATGGTTCATTATTGTGGATATGACTCTTTCCTTGCCCTTTAGTTTAGTGGGTAGCAGGCTCTTTTCACTTGTGTGCGTCTAGCTTTTTCTAAAGGCTTGCAGCAAGCAATGGCTAACGATAAACCTAAGTGGGAGATAGAGCTATGCGATCTAAAATGGATTCCATTATGAACGATCAAACTTGGAAGTTGGCCCCTTTGCCAGAAGGCAAACATGATTCTCCACTCAAGTGGATCGATCGATAAGTGAAAGGTTACACGCCACACTAAATCAAAGTAGGTTAGTGGAAAAAGGTTTTAAGTAAGAAAAAGGTGCGGACTTTGACGAGACCTTTTTGCATGTGGTGAGATTGACTACTTTTCATACTGTGTTTGCCTTGATGGCCAAGGATGGCATGGACCTTGTACAATTGCATTCGGGATGCTATTTTGCACAGTGACCTTCATGACGAGATCTGCATGCAACAATGGCCAGAAGGTTTTGTGTAACATGGTAAAGAAAAGCCTGTCTAATTTGCAAGCTAAGAAAGAGTCTTTAGGGATGGATCATAGTACGCCCCAAGGAATGGTACAACAATTCTAATATCTTTGTGTAGTCTGAGGGCTACAAGAGAAGTAATGCTTGCACACCATTGCTCACACACTAGAGAGCTAAAGATGGCAACTTGATAATGTCGATTTTCTATGTGGATGACATATTGACAGCTGGAAAGAAGCAGTTATGAGATTGATGCCCTAACGAAAAGGCAAATGAGAACATTCGAAATAAAGAATTTGGGACATGAAAATCGCATTCTTGGTATATGCATAATCAAGGGCAAAACAAAGAGATCGTTCTATCTGTCCACAAAAAGATTATGCCTGTGAAGTGTTATAACATTTTAATATTAGGGATAGAACAAAGAGATTGCTATGTCTATCTCACACAAGGATTATGTCAGTAAAGTGATATACAACATTTCAATACGGAGGGAGGGGAGATAATCAATACTCCATTTCCTCCATATGTAAAAATGTGCGTGGATGATTGTCCCAAATGTGATGAGGAGAGAGCACTAAAATGGCTAAGGTTCCAGATTCATCATGTGCGGGTAGCCTCATGTATGCTATATATAATTGCCACTTAAGTGCTTGCATTGCTTTTGCATTGGGAATAGTGAGTAGGTACATATCAAAGGAAGCATTGGGAAGTAGTGAAAGGTACTTGAGTGGCATAGAAGGTATGGTATGTCTATACGGGAGGAGTAGCAATCATCTACTTGGATAAACATATCCAAATCATGCGGGAAATGTTGACAACAAAAAGTCGACCGTAGGATCTATTTCTCCCCTGGTCTAGTGGTGCAATCTCATGGTTATCTTGTTTGTAAAGGAGTGTGGCATTATCTGCCGCTACAACTAGAGCACGTTGCACCAACCACAAAGGTATGCAAAGAGAACATGCGGCTTACTCGTTTGGTGGGGAGACTTGGGCCTTAGTAAAGGCATGTCCTTATTGTGTAGTGACAGCGAGATTACCATCTTCCTAGCAAATAATCCTCTCTTTCATGCGGAAAACAAGCACATAGAAGTGAGATATCACTTAATTTGCACAGTACTCGAGAACAAGCAACTTTAAGACCGATGGTAACCCTACAAAAAAACTTACTCACCAAGAGTCTACCCTCCGAAAAAAATTCACATTACAAGGAGTTGATGGGCATTGGGTGAGGGTACCTCAAATAACCTCTTATTCGTTTGTCTCCCTCAAAGGCATATTGACCTTTGAGCGGGAGGCCGTTGGGATAAAGACTAATGTGGATGGCTACCCATCTTACTGACTAACCCTAATTATACATGCGCGTACTCATTCTTTATTCTTTCAATAACGAGTAATAAAGCGGTGCTTACAATAGAGCTATCGAGGGTACCACAAACATAGTGTCATCTTTGTGTGCGGTTGCATGCGTGTACACGTGCGCAATCTCGAGCTCCCTTGTTGCTCCATCAAGTACTTCTAGAAACAAAGGCAAATGAAAGAATTTTTGCCTCAAAATAGAAAAACTAGACTCTCTTAGGAGATTGGACAAGGTAGGTGGTCATTTAAGAAAACTGGACAAAGTTTTAGGGAAATATGGTAGGGTGTAGGCTAGGATTGAGTAGGGTATAGTTTAGAATAAAGTAATGTAGTACGGAATAATTTGGAGAGAATGTACTTGATTCTCTCAGTTGTGTGCCGTTGTCGGGACTACCCCCTACTTATATAGGGACATGTGAAAACCATCTTCCTAGTAAAGAATCCTCAGTTATATGCCGTTGTCAAGATTACCATCTTCCTAGCAAAGAATCCTCTCTCCCATGTGAAAACCAAGCGCATAGAAGTGAGGCATCAATTAATTTTCCAAGTACTCGAGGACAAACAACTTTAAGACCGATGGTAACCCTGCAAAAAAGCTTACTCACCCAGAATCTACCCTTTGAAAAAATTTCATATTATAGGGAGTTGATGGGCATTTGGCGCAGGTACCTCAAATAGCCTCTTATTCGTTCGTCTCCCTCAAAGGCACATTGACCTTTGAGTAGGAGGTCGTTGGGATAAAGACTAATGTGGATAGCTGCCCATCTTACTGACTAACCCTAATTATACATGTGCGTACTGATTCTTTATTCTTTCAATAATAAGTAATAAAGCAGTGCTTACAATAGAGCTCTCGAGGGTACCACAAACATAGTGTCATCTCTGTGTGTCAATGCGTGCACGCACGCGCGCGCAATCTCAAGTCCCCTTGTTGCTCCACCGAGTACTTCTAGAAACAAAGGCGAAATAAAGAATTTTCTTGCTCAAAAGAGCAAAACTTGACTCTCTTAGGAGATTGGACGAGGTCAATATTGGGTCATTTAAGCAAACTAGACAAAGTTTCAGGGCAATATGGTAGGGTGCAGGCTACAATTGAGTAGGGTATAGTTTAGAATAAAGCAATGTAGTATGGAAAAATTTGGGGAGTAGGTGCTTGATTCTCCCAATTGCGTGCAGTTGTCGAGACTACCCCCTACTTTTATAGGGACCTCTAGCCCTCACTTTCAACCATCTACAACGACCATTCAATCCCTCTATCTTTGGCTTAGCTATTCTAGGTTAGTTAACTTTGGCTATGAGTGGTTTAATTGTTGTAGAATTTAGTCGATTTTTGCATACTATGGTTCATTATTGTGGATATGACTCTTTCCTTGCCCTTTAGTTTAGTGGGTAGCAGGCTCTTTTCACTTGTGTGCGTCTAGCTTTTTCTAAAGGCTTGCAGCAAGCAATGGCTAACGATAAACCTAAGTGGGAGATAGAGCTATGCGATCTAAAATGGATTCCATTATGAACGATCAAACTTGGAAGTTGGCCCCTTTGCCAGAAGGCAAACATGATTCTCCACTCAAGTGGATCGATCGATAAGTGAAAGGTTACACGCCACACTAAATCAAAGTAGGTTAGTGGAAAAAGGTTTTAAGTAAGAAAAAGGTGCGGACTTTGACGAGACCTTTTTGCATGTGGTGAGATTGACTACTTTTCATACTGTGTTTGCCTTGATGGCCAAGGATGGCATGGACCTTGTACAATTGCATTCGGGATGCTATTTTGCACAGTGACCTTCATGACGAGATCTGCATGCAACAATGGCCAGAAGGTTTTGTGTAACATGGTAAAGAAAAGCCTGTCTAATTTGCAAGCTAAGAAAGAGTCTTTAGGGATGGATCATAGTACGCCCCAAGGAATGGTACAACAATTCTAATATCTTTGTGTAGTCTGAGGGCTACAAGAGAAGTAATGCTTGCACACCATTGCTCACACACTAGAGAGCTAAAGATGGCAACTTGATAATGTCGATTTTCTATGTGGATGACATATTGACAGCTGGAAAGAAGCAGTTATGAGATTGATGCCCTAACGAAAAGGCAAATGAGAACATTCGAAATAAAGAATTTGGGACATGAAAATCGCATTCTTGGTATATGCATAATCAAGGGCAAAACAAAGAGATCGTTCTATCTGTCCACAAAAAGATTATGCCTGTGAAGTGTTATAACATTTTAATATTAGGGATAGAACAAAGAGATTGCTATGTCTATCTCACACAAGGATTATGTCAGTAAAGTGATATACAACATTTCAATACGGAGGGAGGGGAGATAATCAATACTCCATTTCCTCCATATGTAAAAATGTGCGTGGATGATTGTCCCAAATGTGATGAGGAGAGAGCACTAAAATGGCTAAGGTTCCAGATTCATCATGTGCGGGTAGCCTCATGTATGCTATATATAATTGCCACTTAAGTGCTTGCATTGCTTTTGCATTGGGAATAGTGAGTAGGTACATATCAAAGGAAGCATTGGGAAGTAGTGAAAGGTACTTGAGTGGCATAGAAGGTATGGTATGTCTATACGGGAGGAGTAGCAATCATCTACTTGGATAAACATATCCAAATCATGCGGGAAATGTTGACAACAAAAAGTCGACCGTAGGATCTATTTCTCCCCTGGTCTAGTGGTGCAATCTCATGGTTATCTTGTTTGTAAAGGAGTGTGGCATTATCTGCCGCTACAACTAGAGCACGTTGCACCAACCACAAAGGTATGCAAAGAGAACATGCGGCTTACTCGTTTGGTGGGGAGACTTGGGCCTTAGTAAAGGCATGTCCTTATTGTGTAGTGACAGCGAGATTACCATCTTCCTAGCAAATAATCCTCTCTTTCATGCGGAAAACAAGCACATAGAAGTGAGATATCACTTAATTTGCACAGTACTCGAGAACAAGCAACTTTAAGACCGATGGTAACCCTACAAAAAAACTTACTCACCAAGAGTCTACCCTCCGAAAAAAATTCACATTACAAGGAGTTGATGGGCATTGGGTGAGGGTACCTCAAATAACCTCTTATTCGTTTGTCTCCCTCAAAGGCATATTGACCTTTGAGCGGGAGGCCGTTGGGATAAAGACTAATGTGGATGGCTACCCATCTTACTGACTAACCCTAATTATACATGCGCGTACTCATTCTTTATTCTTTCAATAACGAGTAATAAAGCGGTGCTTACAATAGAGCTATCGAGGGTACCACAAACATAGTGTCATCTTTGTGTGCGGTTGCATGCGTGTACACGTGCGCAATCTCGAGCTCCCTTGTTGCTCCATCAAGTACTTCTAGAAACAAAGGCAAATGAAAGAATTTTTGCCTCAAAATAGAAAAACTAGACTCTCTTAGGAGATTGGACAAGGTAGGTGGTCATTTAAGAAAACTGGACAAAGTTTTAGGGAAATATGGTAGGGTGTAGGCTAGGATTGAGTAGGGTATAGTTTAGAATAAAGTAATGTAGTACGGAATAATTTGGAGAGAATGTACTTGATTCTCTCAGTTGTGTGCCGTTGTCGGGACTACCCCCTACTTATATAGGGACATGTGAAAACCATCTTCCTAGTAAAGAATCCTCAGTTATATGCCGTTGTCAAGATTACCATCTTCCTAGCAAAGAATCCTCTCTCCCATGTGAAAACCAAGCGCATAGAAGTGAGGCATCAATTAATTTTCCAAGTACTCGAGGACAAACAACTTTAAGACCGATGGTAACCCTGCAAAAAAGCTTACTCACCCAGAATCTACCCTTTGAAAAAATTTCATATTATAGGGAGTTGATGGGCATTTGGCGCAGGTACCTCAAATAGCCTCTTATTCGTTCGTCTCCCTCAAAGGCACATTGACCTTTGAGTAGGAGGTCGTTGGGATAAAGACTAATGTGGATAGCTGCCCATCTTACTGACTAACCCTAATTATACATGTGCGTACTGATTCTTTATTCTTTCAATAATAAGTAATAAAGCAGTGCTTACAATAGAGCTCTCGAGGGTACCACAAACATAGTGTCATCTCTGTGTGTCAATGCGTGCACGCACGCGCGCGCAATCTCAAGTCCCCTTGTTGCTCCACCGAGTACTTCTAGAAACAAAGGCGAAATAAAGAATTTTCTTGCTCAAAAGAGCAAAACTTGACTCTCTTAGGAGATTGGACGAGGTCAATATTGGGTCATTTAAGCAAACTAGACAAAGTTTCAGGGCAATATGGTAGGGTGCAGGCTACAATTGAGTAGGGTATAGTTTAGAATAAAGCAATGTAGTATGGAAAAATTTGGGGAGTAGGTGCTTGATTCTCCCAATTGCGTGCAGTTGTCGAGACTACCCCCTACTTTTATAGGGACCTCTAGCCCTCACTTTCAACCATCTACAACGACCATTCAATCCCTCTATCTTTGGCTTAGCTATTCTAGGTTAGTTAACTTTGGCTATGAGTGGTTTAATTGTTGTAGAATTTAGTCGATTTTTGCATACTATGGTTCATTATTGTGGATATGACTCTTTCCTTGCCCTTTAGTTTAGTGGGTAGCAGGCTCTTTTCACTTGTGTGCGTCTAGCTTTTTCTAAAGGCTTGCAGCAAGCAATGGCTAACGATAAACCTAAGTGGGAGATAGAGCTATGCGATCTAAAATGGATTCCATTATGAACGATCAAACTTGGAAGTTGGCCCCTTTGCCAGAAGGCAAACATGATTCTCCACTCAAGTGGATCGATCGATAAGTGAAAGGTTACACGCCACACTAAATCAAAGTAGGTTAGTGGAAAAAGGTTTTAAGTAAGAAAAAGGTGCGGACTTTGACGAGACCTTTTTGCATGTGGTGAGATTGACTACTTTTCATACTGTGTTTGCCTTGATGGCCAAGGATGGCATGGACCTTGTACAATTGCATTCGGGATGCTATTTTGCACAGTGACCTTCATGACGAGATCTGCATGCAACAATGGCCAGAAGGTTTTGTGTAACATGGTAAAGAAAAGCCTGTCTAATTTGCAAGCTAAGAAAGAGTCTTTAGGGATGGATCATAGTACGCCCCAAGGAATGGTACAACAATTCTAATATCTTTGTGTAGTCTGAGGGCTACAAGAGAAGTAATGCTTGCACACCATTGCTCACACACTAGAGAGCTAAAGATGGCAACTTGATAATGTCGATTTTCTATGTGGATGACATATTGACAGCTGGAAAGAAGCAGTTATGAGATTGATGCCCTAACGAAAAGGCAAATGAGAACATTCGAAATAAAGAATTTGGGACATGAAAATCGCATTCTTGGTATATGCATAATCAAGGGCAAAACAAAGAGATCGTTCTATCTGTCCACAAAAAGATTATGCCTGTGAAGTGTTATAACATTTTAATATTAGGGATAGAACAAAGAGATTGCTATGTCTATCTCACACAAGGATTATGTCAGTAAAGTGATATACAACATTTCAATACGGAGGGAGGGGAGATAATCAATACTCCATTTCCTCCATATGTAAAAATGTGCGTGGATGATTGTCCCAAATGTGATGAGGAGAGAGCACTAAAATGGCTAAGGTTCCAGATTCATCATGTGCGGGTAGCCTCATGTATGCTATATATAATTGCCACTTAAGTGCTTGCATTGCTTTTGCATTGGGAATAGTGAGTAGGTACATATCAAAGGAAGCATTGGGAAGTAGTGAAAGGTACTTGAGTGGCATAGAAGGTATGGTATGTCTATACGGGAGGAGTAGCAATCATCTACTTGGATAAACATATCCAAATCATGCGGGAAATGTTGACAACAAAAAGTCGACCGTAGGATCTATTTCTCCCCTGGTCTAGTGGTGCAATCTCATGGTTATCTTGTTTGTAAAGGAGTGTGGCATTATCTGCCGCTACAACTAGAGCACGTTGCACCAACCACAAAGGTATGCAAAGAGAACATGCGGCTTACTCGTTTGGTGGGGAGACTTGGGCCTTAGTAAAGGCATGTCCTTATTGTGTAGTGACAGCGAGATTACCATCTTCCTAGCAAATAATCCTCTCTTTCATGCGGAAAACAAGCACATAGAAGTGAGATATCACTTAATTTGCACAGTACTCGAGAACAAGCAACTTTAAGACCGATGGTAACCCTACAAAAAAACTTACTCACCAAGAGTCTACCCTCCGAAAAAAATTCACATTACAAGGAGTTGATGGGCATTGGGTGAGGGTACCTCAAATAACCTCTTATTCGTTTGTCTCCCTCAAAGGCATATTGACCTTTGAGCGGGAGGCCGTTGGGATAAAGACTAATGTGGATGGCTACCCATCTTACTGACTAACCCTAATTATACATGCGCGTACTCATTCTTTATTCTTTCAATAACGAGTAATAAAGCGGTGCTTACAATAGAGCTATCGAGGGTACCACAAACATAGTGTCATCTTTGTGTGCGGTTGCATGCGTGTACACGTGCGCAATCTCGAGCTCCCTTGTTGCTCCATCAAGTACTTCTAGAAACAAAGGCAAATGAAAGAATTTTTGCCTCAAAATAGAAAAACTAGACTCTCTTAGGAGATTGGACAAGGTAGGTGGTCATTTAAGAAAACTGGACAAAGTTTTAGGGAAATATGGTAGGGTGTAGGCTAGGATTGAGTAGGGTATAGTTTAGAATAAAGTAATGTAGTACGGAATAATTTGGAGAGAATGTACTTGATTCTCTCAGTTGTGTGCCGTTGTCGGGACTACCCCCTACTTATATAGGGACATGTGAAAACCATCTTCCTAGTAAAGAATCCTCAGTTATATGCCGTTGTCAAGATTACCATCTTCCTAGCAAAGAATCCTCTCTCCCATGTGAAAACCAAGCGCATAGAAGTGAGGCATCAATTAATTTTCCAAGTACTCGAGGACAAACAACTTTAAGACCGATGGTAACCCTGCAAAAAAGCTTACTCACCCAGAATCTACCCTTTGAAAAAATTTCATATTATAGGGAGTTGATGGGCATTTGGCGCAGGTACCTCAAATAGCCTCTTATTCGTTCGTCTCCCTCAAAGGCACATTGACCTTTGAGTAGGAGGTCGTTGGGATAAAGACTAATGTGGATAGCTGCCCATCTTACTGACTAACCCTAATTATACATGTGCGTACTGATTCTTTATTCTTTCAATAATAAGTAATAAAGCAGTGCTTACAATAGAGCTCTCGAGGGTACCACAAACATAGTGTCATCTCTGTGTGTCAATGCGTGCACGCACGCGCGCGCAATCTCAAGTCCCCTTGTTGCTCCACCGAGTACTTCTAGAAACAAAGGCGAAATAAAGAATTTTCTTGCTCAAAAGAGCAAAACTTGACTCTCTTAGGAGATTGGACGAGGTCAATATTGGGTCATTTAAGCAAACTAGACAAAGTTTCAGGGCAATATGGTAGGGTGCAGGCTACAATTGAGTAGGGTATAGTTTAGAATAAAGCAATGTAGTATGGAAAAATTTGGGGAGTAGGTGCTTGATTCTCCCAATTGCGTGCAGTTGTCGAGACTACCCCCTACTTTTATAGGGACCTCTAGCCCTCACTTTCAACCATCTACAACGACCATTCAATCCCTCTATCTTTGGCTTAGCTATTCTAGGTTAGTTAACTTTGGCTATGAGTGGTTTAATTGTTGTAGAATTTAGTCGATTTTTGCATACTATGGTTCATTATTGTGGATATGACTCTTTCCTTGCCCTTTAGTTTAGTGGGTAGCAGGCTCTTTTCACTTGTGTGCGTCTAGCTTTTTCTAAAGGCTTGCAGCAAGCAATGGCTAACGATAAACCTAAGTGGGAGATAGAGCTATGCGATCTAAAATGGATTCCATTATGAACGATCAAACTTGGAAGTTGGCCCCTTTGCCAGAAGGCAAACATGATTCTCCACTCAAGTGGATCGATCGATAAGTGAAAGGTTACACGCCACACTAAATCAAAGTAGGTTAGTGGAAAAAGGTTTTAAGTAAGAAAAAGGTGCGGACTTTGACGAGACCTTTTTGCATGTGGTGAGATTGACTACTTTTCATACTGTGTTTGCCTTGATGGCCAAGGATGGCATGGACCTTGTACAATTGCATTCGGGATGCTATTTTGCACAGTGACCTTCATGACGAGATCTGCATGCAACAATGGCCAGAAGGTTTTGTGTAACATGGTAAAGAAAAGCCTGTCTAATTTGCAAGCTAAGAAAGAGTCTTTAGGGATGGATCATAGTACGCCCCAAGGAATGGTACAACAATTCTAATATCTTTGTGTAGTCTGAGGGCTACAAGAGAAGTAATGCTTGCACACCATTGCTCACACACTAGAGAGCTAAAGATGGCAACTTGATAATGTCGATTTTCTATGTGGATGACATATTGACAGCTGGAAAGAAGCAGTTATGAGATTGATGCCCTAACGAAAAGGCAAATGAGAACATTCGAAATAAAGAATTTGGGACATGAAAATCGCATTCTTGGTATATGCATAATCAAGGGCAAAACAAAGAGATCGTTCTATCTGTCCACAAAAAGATTATGCCTGTGAAGTGTTATAACATTTTAATATTAGGGATAGAACAAAGAGATTGCTATGTCTATCTCACACAAGGATTATGTCAGTAAAGTGATATACAACATTTCAATACGGAGGGAGGGGAGATAATCAATACTCCATTTCCTCCATATGTAAAAATGTGCGTGGATGATTGTCCCAAATGTGATGAGGAGAGAGCACTAAAATGGCTAAGGTTCCAGATTCATCATGTGCGGGTAGCCTCATGTATGCTATATATAATTGCCACTTAAGTGCTTGCATTGCTTTTGCATTGGGAATAGTGAGTAGGTACATATCAAAGGAAGCATTGGGAAGTAGTGAAAGGTACTTGAGTGGCATAGAAGGTATGGTATGTCTATACGGGAGGAGTAGCAATCATCTACTTGGATAAACATATCCAAATCATGCGGGAAATGTTGACAACAAAAAGTCGACCGTAGGATCTATTTCTCCCCTGGTCTAGTGGTGCAATCTCATGGTTATCTTGTTTGTAAAGGAGTGTGGCATTATCTGCCGCTACAACTAGAGCACGTTGCACCAACCACAAAGGTATGCAAAGAGAACATGCGGCTTACTCGTTTGGTGGGGAGACTTGGGCCTTAGTAAAGGCATGTCCTTATTGTGTAGTGACAGCGAGATTACCATCTTCCTAGCAAATAATCCTCTCTTTCATGCGGAAAACAAGCACATAGAAGTGAGATATCACTTAATTTGCACAGTACTCGAGAACAAGCAACTTTAAGACCGATGGTAACCCTACAAAAAAACTTACTCACCAAGAGTCTACCCTCCGAAAAAAATTCACATTACAAGGAGTTGATGGGCATTGGGTGAGGGTACCTCAAATAACCTCTTATTCGTTTGTCTCCCTCAAAGGCATATTGACCTTTGAGCGGGAGGCCGTTGGGATAAAGACTAATGTGGATGGCTACCCATCTTACTGACTAACCCTAATTATACATGCGCGTACTCATTCTTTATTCTTTCAATAACGAGTAATAAAGCGGTGCTTACAATAGAGCTATCGAGGGTACCACAAACATAGTGTCATCTTTGTGTGCGGTTGCATGCGTGTACACGTGCGCAATCTCGAGCTCCCTTGTTGCTCCATCAAGTACTTCTAGAAACAAAGGCAAATGAAAGAATTTTTGCCTCAAAATAGAAAAACTAGACTCTCTTAGGAGATTGGACAAGGTAGGTGGTCATTTAAGAAAACTGGACAAAGTTTTAGGGAAATATGGTAGGGTGTAGGCTAGGATTGAGTAGGGTATAGTTTAGAATAAAGTAATGTAGTACGGAATAATTTGGAGAGAATGTACTTGATTCTCTCAGTTGTGTGCCGTTGTCGGGACTACCCCCTACTTATATAGGGACATGTGAAAACCATCTTCCTAGTAAAGAATCCTCAGTTATATGCCGTTGTCAAGATTACCATCTTCCTAGCAAAGAATCCTCTCTCCCATGTGAAAACCAAGCGCATAGAAGTGAGGCATCAATTAATTTTCCAAGTACTCGAGGACAAACAACTTTAAGACCGATGGTAACCCTGCAAAAAAGCTTACTCACCCAGAATCTACCCTTTGAAAAAATTTCATATTATAGGGAGTTGATGGGCATTTGGCGCAGGTACCTCAAATAGCCTCTTATTCGTTCGTCTCCCTCAAAGGCACATTGACCTTTGAGTAGGAGGTCGTTGGGATAAAGACTAATGTGGATAGCTGCCCATCTTACTGACTAACCCTAATTATACATGTGCGTACTGATTCTTTATTCTTTCAATAATAAGTAATAAAGCAGTGCTTACAATAGAGCTCTCGAGGGTACCACAAACATAGTGTCATCTCTGTGTGTCAATGCGTGCACGCACGCGCGCGCAATCTCAAGTCCCCTTGTTGCTCCACCGAGTACTTCTAGAAACAAAGGCGAAATAAAGAATTTTTTTGCTCAAAAGAGCAAAACTTGACTCTCTTAGGAGATTGGACGAGGTCAATATTGGGTCATTTAAGCAAACTAGACAAAGTTTCAGGGCAATATGGTAGGGTGCAGGCTACAATTGAGTAGGGTATAGTTTAGAATAAAGCAATGTAGTATGGAAAAATTTGGGGAGTAGGTGCTTGATTCTCCCAATTGCGTGCAGTTGTCGAGACTACCCCCTACTTTTATAGGGACCTCTAGCCCTCACTTTCAACCATCTACAACGACCATTCAATCCCTCTATCTTTGGCTTAGCTATTCTAGGTTAGTTAACTTTGGCTATGAGTGGTTTAATTGTTGTAGAATTTAGTCGATTTTTGCATACTATGGTTCATTATTGTGGATATGACTCTTTCCTTGCCCTTTAGTTTAGTGGGTAGCAGGCTCTTTTCACTTGTGTGCGTCTAGCTTTTTCTAAAGGCTTGCAGCAGGCAATGGCTAACGATAAACCTAAGTGGGAGATAGAGCTATGCGATCTAAAATGGATTCCATTATGAACGATCAAACTTGGAAGTTGGCCCCTTTGCCAGAAGGCAAACATGATTCTCCACTCAAGTGGATCGATCGATAAGTGAAAGGTTACACGCCACACTAAATCAAAGTAGGTTAGTGGAAAAAGGTTTTAAGTAAGAAAAAGGTGCGGACTTTGACGAGACCTTTTTGCATGTGGTGAGATTGACTACTTTTCATACTGTGTTTGCCTTGATGGCCAAGGATGGCATGGACCTTGTACAATTGCATTCGGGATGCTATTTTGCACAGTGACCTTCATGACGAGATCTACATGCAACAATGGCCAGAAGGTTTTGTGTAACATGGTAAAGAAAAGCCTGTCTAATTTGCAAGCTAAGAAAGAGTCTTTAGGGATGGATCATAGTACGCCCCAAGGAATGGTACAACAATTCTAATATATTTGTGTAGTCTGAGGGCTACAAGAGAAGTAATGCTTGCACACCATTGCTCACACACTAGAGAGCTAAAGATGGCAACTTGATAATGTCGATTTTCTATGTGGATGATATATTGACAGCTGGAAAGAAGCAGTTATGAGATTGATGCCCTAACGAAAAGGCAAATGAGAACATTCGAAATAAAGAATTTGGGACATGAAAATCGCATTCTTGGTATATGCATAATCAAGGGCAAAACAAAGAGATCGTTCTATCTGTCCACAAAAAGATTATGCCTGTGAAGTGTTATAACATTTTAATATTAGGGATAGAACAAAGAGATTGCTATGTCTATCTCACACAAGGATTATGTCAGTAAAGTGATATACAACATTTCAATACGGAGGGAGGGGAGATAATCAATACTCCATTTCCTCCATATGTAAAAATGTGCGTGGATGATTGTCCCAAATGTGATGAGGAGAGAGCACTAAAATGGCTAAGGTTCCAGATTCATCATGTGCGGGTAGCCTCATGTATGCTATATATAATTGCCACTTAAGTGCTTGCATTGCTTTTGCATTGGGAATAGTGAGTAGGTACATATCAAAGGAAGCATTGGGAAGTAGTGAAAGGTACTTGAGTGGCATAGAAGGTATGGTATGTCTATACGGGAGGAGTAGCAATCATCTACTTGGATAAACATATCCAAATCATGCGGGAAATGTTGACAACAAAAAGTCGACCGTAGGATCTATTTCTCCCCTGGTCTAGTGGTGCAATCTCATGGTTATCTTGTTTGTAAAGGAGTGTGGCATTATCTGCCGCTACAACTAGAGCACGTTGCACCAACCACAAAGGTATGCAAAGAGAACATGCGGCTTACTCGTTTGGTGGGGAGACTTGGGCCTTAGTAAAGGCATGTCCTTATTGTGTAGTGACAGCGAGATTACCATCTTCCTAGCAAATAATCCTCTCTTTCATGCGGAAAACAAGCACATAGAAGTGAGATATCACTTAATTTGCACAGTACTCGAGAACAAGCAACTTTAAGACCGATGGTAACCCTACAAAAAAACTTACTCACCAAGAGTCTACCCTCCGAAAAAAATTCACATTACAAGGAGTTGATGGGCATTGGGTGAGGGTACCTCAAATAACCTCTTATTCGTTTGTCTCCCTCAAAGGCATATTGACCTTTGAGCGGGAGGCCGTTGGGATAAAGACTAATGTGGATGGCTACCCATCTTACTGACTAACCCTAATTATACATGCGCGTACTCATTCTTTATTCTTTCAATAACGAGTAATAAAGCGGTGCTTACAATAGAGCTATCGAGGGTACCACAAACATAGTGTCATCTTTGTGTGCGGTTGCATGCGTGTACACGTGCGCAATCTCGAGCTCCCTTGTTGCTCCATCAAGTACTTCTAGAAACAAAGGCAAATGAAAGAATTTTTGCCTCAAAATAGAAAAACTAGACTCTCTTAGGAGATTGGACAAGGTAGGTGGTCATTTAAGAAAACTGGACAAAGTTTTAGGGAAATATGGTAGGGTGTAGGCTAGGATTGAGTAGGGTATAGTTTAGAATAAAGTAATGTAGTACGGAATAATTTGGAGAGAATGTACTTGATTCTCTCAGTTGTGTGCCGTTGTCGGGACTACCCCCTACTTATATAGGGACATGTGAAAACCATCTTCCTAGTAAAGAATCCTCAGTTATATGCCGTTGTCAAGATTACCATCTTCCTAGCAAAGAATCCTCTCTCCCATGTGAAAACCAAGCGCATAGAAGTGAGGCATCAATTAATTTTCCAAGTACTCGAGGACAAACAACTTTAAGACCGATGGTAACCCTGCAAAAAAGCTTACTCACCCAGAATCTACCCTTTGAAAAAATTTCATATTATAGGGAGTTGATGGGCATTTGGCGCAGGTACCTCAAATAGCCTCTTATTCGTTCGTCTCCCTCAAAGGCACATTGACCTTTGAGTAGGAGGTCGTTGGGATAAAGACTAATGTGGATAGCTGCCCATCTTACTGACTAACCCTAATTATACATGTGCGTACTGATTCTTTATTCTTTCAATAATAAGTAATAAAGCAGTGCTTACAATAGAGCTCTCGAGGGTGCCACAAACATAGTGTCATCTCTGTGTGTCAATGCGTGCACGCACGCGCGCGCAATCTCAAGTCCCCTTGTTGCTCCACCGAGTACTTCTAGAAACAAAGGCGAAATAAAGAATTTTTTTGCTCAAAAGAGCAAAACTTGACTCTCTTAGGAGATTGGACGAGGTCAATATTGGGTCATTTAAGCAAACTAGACAAAGTTTCAGGGCAATATGGTAGGGTGCAGGCTACAATTGAGTAGGGTATAGTTTAGAATAAAGCAATGTAGTATGGAAAAATTTGGGGAGTAGGTGCTTGATTCTCCCAATTGCGTGCAGTTGTCGAGACTACCCCCTACTTTTATAGGGACCTCTAGCCCTCACTTTCAACCATCTACAACGACCATTCAATCCCTCTATCTTTGGCTTAGCTATTCTAGGTTAGTTAACTTTGGCTATGAGTGGTTTAATTGTTGTAGAATTTAGTCGATTTTTGCATACTATGGTTCATTATTGTGGATATGACTCTTTCCTTGCCCTTTAGTTTAGTGGGTAGCAGGCTCTTTTCACTTGTGTGCGTCTAGCTTTTTCTAAAGGCTTGCAGCAAGCAATGGCTAACGATAAACCTAAGTGGGAGATAGAGCTATGCGATCTAAAATGGATTCCATTATGAACGATCAAACTTGGAAGTTGGCCCCTTTGCCAGAAGGCAAACATGATTCTCCACTCAAGTGGATCGATCGATAAGTGAAAGGTTACACGCCACACTAAATCAAAGTAGGTTAGTGGAAAAAGGTTTTAAGTAAGAAAAAGGTGCGGACTTTGACGAGACCTTTTTGCATGTGGTGAGATTGACTACTTTTCATACTGTGTTTGCCTTGATGGCCAAGGATGGCATGGACCTTGTACAATTGCATTCGGGATGCTATTTTGCACAGTGACCTTCATGACGAGATCTACATGCAACAATGGCCAGAAGGTTTTGTGTAACATGGTAAAGAAAAGCCTGTCTAATTTGCAAGCTAAGAAAGAGTCTTTAGGGATGGATCATAGTACGCCCCAAGGAATGGTACAACAATTCTAATATCTTTGTGTAGTCTGAGGGCTACAAGAGAAGTAATGCTTGCACACCATTGCTCACACACTAGAGAGCTAAAGATGGCAACTTGATAATGTCGATTTTCTATGTGGATGACATATTGACAGCTGGAAAGAAGCAGTTATGAGATTGATGCCCTAACGAAAAGGCAAATGAGAACATTCGAAATAAAGAATTTGGGACATGAAAATCGCATTCTTGGTATATGCATAATCAAGGGCAAAACAAAGAGATCATTCTATCTGTCCACAAAAAGATTATGCCTGTGAAGTGTTATAACATTTTAATATTAGGGATAGAACAAAGAGATTGCTATGTCTATCTCACACAAGGATTATGTCAGTAAAGTGATATACAACATTTCAATACGGAGGGAGGGGAGATAATCAATACTCCATTTCCTCCATATGTAAAAATGTGCGTGGATGATTGTCCCAAATGTGATGAGGAGAGAGCACTAAAATGGCTAAGGTTCCAGATTCATCATGTGCGGGTAGCCTCATGTATGCTATATATAATTGCCACTTAAGTGCTTGCATTGCTTTTGCATTGGGAATAGTGAGTAGGTACATATCAAAGGAAGCATTGGGAAGTAGTGAAAGGTACTTGAGTGGCATAGAAGGTATGGTATGTCTATACGGGAGGAGTAGCAATCATCTACTTGGATAAACATATCCAAATCATGCGGGAAATGTTGACAACAAAAATTCGACCGTAGGATCTATTTCTCCCCTGGTCTAGTGGTGCAATCTCATGGTTATCTTGTTTGTAAAGGAGTGTGGCATTATCTGCCGCTACAACTAGAGCACGTTGCACCAACCACAAAGGTATGCAAAGAGAACATGCGGCTTACTCGTTTGGTGGGGAGACTTGGGCCTTAGTAAAGGCATGTCCTTATTGTGTAGTGACAGCGAGATTACCATCTTCCTAGCAAATAATCCTCTCTTTCATGCGGAAAACAAGCACATAGAAGTGAGATATCACTTAATTTGCACAGTACTCGAGAACAAGCAACTTTAAGACCGATGGTAACCCTACAAAAAAACTTACTCACCAAGAGTCTACCCTCCGAAAAAAATTCACATTACAAGGAGTTGATGGGCATTGGGTGAGGGTACCTCAAATAACCTCTTATTCGTTTGTCTCCCTCAAAGGCATATTGACCTTTGAGCGGGAGGCCGTTGGGATAAAGACTAATGTGGATGGCTACCCATCTTACTGACTAACCCTAATTATACATGCGCGTACTCATTCTTTATTCTTTCAATAACGAGTAATAAAGCGGTGCTTACAATAGAGCTATCGAGGGTACCACAAACATAGTGTCATCTTTGTGTGCGGTTGCATGCGTGTACACGTGCGCAATCTCGAGCTCCCTTGTTGCTCCATCAAGTACTTCTAGAAACAAAGGCAAATGAAAGAATTTTTGCCTCAAAATAGAAAAACTAGACTCTCTTAGGAGATTGGACAAGGTAGGTGGTCATTTAAGAAAACTGGACAAAGTTTTAGGGAAATATGGTAGGGTGTAGGCTAGGATTGAGTAGGGTATAGTTTAGAATAAAGTAATGTAGTACGGAATAATTTGGAGAGAATGTACTTGATTCTCTCAGTTGTGTGCCGTTGTCGGGACTACCCCCTACTTATATAGGGACATGTGAAAACCATCTTCCTAGTAAAGAATCCTCAGTTATATGCCGTTGTCAAGATTACCATCTTCCTAGCAAAGAATCCTCTCTCCCATGTGAAAACCAAGCGCATAGAAGTGAGGCATCAATTAATTTTCCAAGTACTCGAGGACAAACAACTTTAAGACCGATGGTAACCCTGCAAAAAAGCTTACTCACCCAGAATCTACCCTTTGAAAAAATTTCATATTATAGGGAGTTGATGGGCATTTGGCGCAGGTACCTCAAATAGCCTCTTATTCGTTCGTCTCCCTCAAAGGCACATTGACCTTTGAGTAGGAGGTCGTTGGGATAAAGACTAATGTGGATAGCTGCCCATCTTACTGACTAACCCTAATTATACATGTGCGTACTGATTCTTTATTCTTTCAATAATAAGTAATAAAGCAGTGCTTACAATAGAGCTCTCGAGGGTGCCACAAACATAGTGTCATCTCTGTGTGTCAATGCGTGCACGCACGCGCGCGCAATCTCAAGTCCCCTTGTTGCTCCACCGAGTACTTCTAGAAACAAAGGCGAAATAAAGAATTTTTTTGCTCAAAAGAGCAAAACTTGACTCTCTTAGGAGATTGGACGAGGTCAATATTGGGTCATTTAAGCAAACTAGACAAAGTTTCAGGGCAATATGGTAGGGTGCAGGCTACAATTGAGTAGGGTATAGTTTAGAATAAAGCAATGTAGTATGGAAAAATTTGGGGAGTAGGTGCTTGATTCTCCCAATTGCGTGCAGTTGTCGAGACTACCCCCTACTTTTATAGGGACCTCTAGCCCTCACTTTCAACCATCTACAACGACCATTCAATCCCTCTATCTTTGGCTTAGCTATTCTAGGTTAGTTAACTTTGGCTATGAGTGGTTTAATTGTTGTAGAATTTAGTCGATTTTTGCATACTATGGTTCATTATTGTGGATATGACTCTTTCCTTGCCCTTTAGTTTAGTGGGTAGCAGGCTCTTTTCACTTGTGTGCGTCTAGCTTTTTCTAAAGGCTTGCAGCAAGCAATGGCTAACGATAAACCTAAGTGGGAGATAGAGCTATGCGATCTAAAATGGATTCCATTATGAACGATCAAACTTGGAAGTTGGCCCCTTTGCCAGAAGGCAAACATGATTCTCCACTCAAGTGGATCGATCGATAAGTGAAAGGTTACACGCCACACTAAATCAAAGTAGGTTAGTGGAAAAAGGTTTTAAGTAAGAAAAAGGTGCGGACTTTGACGAGACCTTTTTGCATGTGGTGAGATTGACTACTTTTCATACTGTGTTTGCCTTGATGGCCAAGGATGGCATGGACCTTGTACAATTGCATTCGGGATGCTATTTTGCACAGTGACCTTCATGACGAGATCTACATGCAACAATGGCCAGAAGGTTTTGTGTAACATGGTAAAGAAAAGCCTGTCTAATTTGCAAGCTAAGAAAGAGTCTTTAGGGATGGATCATAGTACGCCCCAAGGAATGGTACAACAATTCTAATATCTTTGTGTAGTCTGAGGGCTACAAGAGAAGTAATGCTTGCACACCATTGCTCACACACTAGAGAGCTAAAGATGGCAACTTGATAATGTCGATTTTCTATGTGGATGACATATTGACAGCTGGAAAGAAGCAGTTATGAGATTGATGCCCTAACGAAAAGGCAAATGAGAACATTCGAAATAAAGAATTTGGGACATGAAAATCGCATTCTTGGTATATGCATAATCAAGGGCAAAACAAAGAGATCATTCTATCTGTCCACAAAAAGATTATGCCTGTGAAGTGTTATAACATTTTAATATTAGGGATAGAACAAAGAGATTGCTATGTCTATCTCACACAAGGATTATGTCAGTAAAGTGATATACAACATTTCAATACGGAGGGAGGGGAGATAATCAATACTCCATTTCCTCCATATGTAAAAATGTGCGTGGATGATTGTCCCAAATGTGATGAGGAGAGAGCACTAAAATGGCTAAGGTTCCAGATTCATCATGTGCGGGTAGCCTCATGTATGCTATATATAATTGCCACTTAAGTGCTTGCATTGCTTTTGCATTGGGAATAGTGAGTAGGTACATATCAAAGGAAGCATTGGGAAGTAGTGAAAGGTACTTGAGTGGCATAGAAGGTATGGTATGTCTATACGGGAGGAGTAGCAATCATCTACTTGGATAAACATATCCAAATCATGCGGGAAATGTTGACAACAAAAAGTCGACCGTAGGATCTATTTCTCCCCTGGTCTAGTGGTGCAATCTCATGGTTATCTTGTTTGTAAAGGAGTGTGGCATTATCTGCCGCTACAACTAGAGCACGTTGCACCAACCACAAAGGTATGCAAAGAGAACATGCGGCTTACTCGTTTGGTGGGGAGACTTGGGCCTTAGTAAAGGCATGTCCTTATTGTGTAGTGACAGCGAGATTACCATCTTCCTAGCAAATAATCCTCTCTTTCATGCGGAAAACAAGCACATAGAAGTGAGATATCACTTAATTTGCACAGTACTCGAGAACAAGCAACTTTAAGACCGATGGTAACCCTACAAAAAAACTTACTCACCAAGAGTCTACCCTCCGAAAAAAATTCACATTACAAGGAGTTGATGGGCATTGGGTGAGGGTACCTCAAATAACCTCTTATTCGTTTGTCTCCCTCAAAGGCATATTGACCTTTGAGCGGGAGGCCGTTGGGATAAAGACTAATGTGGATGGCTACCCATCTTACTGACTAACCCTAATTATACATGCGCGTACTCATTCTTTATTCTTTCAATAACGAGTAATAAAGCGGTGCTTACAATAGAGCTATCGAGGGTACCACAAACATAGTGTCATCTTTGTGTGCGGTTGCATGCGTGTACACGTGCGCAATCTCGAGCTCCCTTGTTGCTCCATCAAGTACTTCTAGAAACAAAGGCAAATGAAAGAATTTTTGCCTCAAAATAGAAAAACTAGACTCTCTTAGGAGATTGGACAAGGTAGGTGGTCATTTAAGAAAACTGGACAAAGTTTTAGGGAAATATGGTAGGGTGTAGGCTAGGATTGAGTAGGGTATAGTTTAGAATAAAGTAATGTAGTACGGAATAATTTGGAGAGAATGTACTTGATTCTCTCAGTTGTGTGCCGTTGTCGGGACTACCCCCTACTTATATAGGGACATGTGAAAACCATCTTCCTAGTAAAGAATCCTCAGTTATATGCCGTTGTCAAGATTACCATCTTCCTAGCAAAGAATCCTCTCTCCCATGTGAAAACCAAGCGCATAGAAGTGAGGCATCAATTAATTTTCCAAGTACTCGAGGACAAACAACTTTAAGACCGATGGTAACCCTGCAAAAAAGCTTACTCACCCAGAATCTACCCTTTGAAAAAATTTCATATTATAGGGAGTTGATGGGCATTTGGCGCAGGTACCTCAAATAGCCTCTTATTCGTTCGTCTCCCTCAAAGGCACATTGACCTTTGAGTAGGAGGTCGTTGGGATAAAGACTAATGTGGATAGCTGCCCATCTTACTGACTAACCCTAATTATACATGTGCGTACTGATTCTTTATTCTTTCAATAATAAGTAATAAAGCAGTGCTTACAATAGAGCTCTCGAGGGTGCCACAAACATAGTGTCATCTCTGTGTGTCAATGCGTGCACGCACGCGCGCGCAATCTCAAGTCCCCTTGTTGCTCCACCGAGTACTTCTAGAAACAAAGGCGAAATAAAGAATTTTTTTGCTCAAAAGAGCAAAACTTGACTCTCTTAGGAGATTGGACGAGGTCAATATTGGGTCATTTAAGCAAACTAGACAAAGTTTCAGGGCAATATGGTAGGGTGCAGGCTACAATTGAGTAGGGTATAGTTTAGAATAAAGCAATGTAGTATGGAAAAATTTGGGGAGTAGGTGCTTGATTCTCCCAATTGCGTGCAGTTGTCGAGACTACCCCCTACTTTTATAGGGACCTCTAGCCCTCACTTTCAACCATCTACAACGACCATTCAATCCCTCTATCTTTGGCTTAGCTATTCTAGGTTAGTTAACTTTGGCTATGAGTGGTTTAATTGTTGTAGAATTTAGTCGATTTTTGCATACTATGGTTCATTATTGTGGATATGACTCTTTCCTTGCCCTTTAGTTTAGTGGGTAGCAGGCTCTTTTCACTTGTGTGCGTCTAGCTTTTTCTAAAGGCTTGCAGCAAGCAATGGCTAACGATAAACCTAAGTGGGAGATAGAGCTATGCGATCTAAAATGGATTCCATTATGAACGATCAAACTTGGAAGTTGGCCCCTTTGCCAGAAGGCAAACATGATTCTCCACTCAAGTGGATCGATCGATAAGTGAAAGGTTACACGCCACACTAAATCAAAGTAGGTTAGTGGAAAAAGGTTTTAAGTAAGAAAAAGGTGCGGACTTTGACGAGACCTTTTTGCATGTGGTGAGATTGACTACTTTTCATACTGTGTTTGCCTTGATGGCCAAGGATGGCATGGACCTTGTACAATTGCATTCGGGATGCTATTTTGCACAGTGACCTTCATGACGAGATCTACATGCAACAATGGCCAGAAGGTTTTGTGTAACATGGTAAAGAAAAGCCTGTCTAATTTGCAAGCTAAGAAAGAGTCTTTAGGGATGGATCATAGTACGCCCCAAGGAATGGTACAACAATTCTAATATCTTTGTGTAGTCTGAGGGCTACAAGAGAAGTAATGCTTGCACACCATTGCTCACACACTAGAGAGCTAAAGATGGCAACTTGATAATGTCGATTTTCTATGTGGATGACATATTGACAGCTGGAAAGAAGCAGTTATGAGATTGATGCCCTAACGAAAAGGCAAATGAGAACATTCGAAATAAAGAATTTGGGACATGAAAATCGCATTCTTGGTATATGCATAATCAAGGGCAAAACAAAGAGATCATTCTATCTGTCCACAAAAAGATTATGCCTGTGAAGTGTTATAACATTTTAATATTAGGGATAGAACAAAGAGATTGCTATGTCTATCTCACACAAGGATTATGTCAGTA
Source organism: Lygodium microphyllum (assembly GCF_053477565.2). NCBI lineage: Eukaryota > Viridiplantae > Streptophyta > Polypodiopsida > Schizaeales > Lygodiaceae > Lygodium > Lygodium microphyllum. Next base: position 23,604,365 of record NC_141137.1, read on the forward strand.
AAGTGATATACAACATTTCAATACGGAGGGAGGGGAGATAATCAATACTCCATTTCCTCCATATGTAAAAATGTGCGTGGATGATTGTCCCAAATGTGATGAGGAGAGAGCACTAAAATGGCTAAGGTTCCAGATTCATCATGTGCGGGTAGCCTCATGTATGCTATATATAATTGCCACTTAAGTGCTTGCATTGCTTTTGCATTGGGAATAGTGAGTAGGTACATATCAAAGGAAGCATTGGGAAGTAGTGAAAGGTACTTGAGTGGCATAGAAGGTATGGTATGTCTATACGGGAGGAGTAGCAATCATCTACTTGGATAAACATATCCAAATCATGCGGGAAATGTTGACAACAAAAAGTCGACCGTAGGATCTATTTCTCCCCTGGTCTAGTGGTGCAATCTCATGGTTATCTTGTTTGTAAAGGAGTGTGGCATTATCTGCCGCTACAACTAGAGCACGTTGCACCAACCACAAAGGTATGCAAAGAGAACATGCGGCTTACTCGTTTGGTGGGGAGACTTGGGCCTTAGTAAAGGCATGTCCTTATTGTGTAGTGACAGCGAGATTACCATCTTCCTAGCAAATAATCCTCTCTTTCATGCGGAAAACAAGCACATAGAAGTGAGATATCACTTAATTTGCACAGTACTCGAGAACAAGCAACTTTAAGACCGATGGTAACCCTACAAAAAAACTTACTCACCAAGAGTCTACCCTCCGAAAAAAATTCACATTACAAGGAGTTGATGGGCATTGGGTGAGGGTACCTCAAATAACCTCTTATTCGTTTGTCTCCCTCAAAGGCATATTGACCTTTGAGCGGGAGGCCGTTGGGATAAAGACTAATGTGGATGGCTACCCATCTTACTGACTAACCCTAATTATACATGCGCGTACTCATTCTTTATTCTTTCAATAACGAGTAATAAAGCGGTGCTTACAATAGAGCTATCGAGGGTACCACAAACATAGTGTCATCTTTGTGTGCGGTTGCATGCGTGTACACGTGCGCAATCTCGAGCTCCCTTGTTGCTCCATCAAGTACTTCTAGAAACAAAGGCAAATGAAAGAATTTTTGCCTCAAAATAGAAAAACTAGACTCTCTTAGGAGATTGGACAAGGTAGGTGGTCATTTAAGAAAACTGGACAAAGTTTTAGGGAAATATGGTAGGGTGTAGGCTAGGATTGAGTAGGGTATAGTTTAGAATAAAGTAATGTAGTACGGAATAATTTGGAGAGAATGTACTTGATTCTCTCAGTTGTGTGCCGTTGTCGGGACTACCCCCTACTTATATAGGGACATGTGAAAACCATCTTCCTAGTAAAGAATCCTCAGTTATATGCCGTTGTCAAGATTACCATCTTCCTAGCAAAGAATCCTCTCTCCCATGTGAAAACCAAGCGCATAGAAGTGAGGCATCAATTAATTTTCCAAGTACTCGAGGACAAACAACTTTAAGACCGATGGTAACCCTGCAAAAAAGCTTACTCACCCAGAATCTACCCTTTGAAAAAATTTCATATTATAGGGAGTTGATGGGCATTTGGCGCAGGTACCTCAAATAGCCTCTTATTCGTTCGTCTCCCTCAAAGGCACATTGACCTTTGAGTAGGAGGTCGTTGGGATAAAGACTAATGTGGATAGCTGCCCATCTTACTGACTAACCCTAATTATACATGTGCGTACTGATTCTTTATTCTTTCAATAATAAGTAATAAAGCAGTGCTTACAATAGAGCTCTCGAGGGTGCCACAAACATAGTGTCATCTCTGTGTGTCAATGCGTGCACGCACGCGCGCGCAATCTCAAGTCCCCTTGTTGCTCCACCGAGTACTTCTAGAAACAAAGGCGAAATAAAGAATTTTTTTGCTCAAAAGAGCAAAACTTGACTCTCTTAGGAGATTGGACGAGGTCAATATTGGGTCATTTAAGCAAACTAGACAAAGTTTCAGGGCAATATGGTAGGGTGCAGGCTACAATTGAGTAGGGTATAGTTTAGAATAAAGCAATGTAGTATGGAAAAATTTGGGGAGTAGGTGCTTGATTCTCCCAATTGCGTGCAGTTGTCGAGACTACCCCCTACTTTTATAGGGACCTCTAGCCCTCACTTTCAACCATCTACAACGACCATTCAATCCCTCTATCTTTGGCTTAGCTATTCTAGGTTAGTTAACTTTGGCTATGAGTGGTTTAATTGTTGTAGAATTTAGTCGATTTTTGCATACTATGGTTCATTATTGTGGATATGACTCTTTCCTTGCCCTTTAGTTTAGTGGGTAGCAGGCTCTTTTCACTTGTGTGCGTCTAGCTTTTTCTAAAGGCTTGCAGCAAGCAATGGCTAACGATAAACCTAAGTGGGAGATAGAGCTATGCGATCTAAAATGGATTCCATTATGAACGATCAAACTTGGAAGTTGGCCCCTTTGCCAGAAGGCAAACATGATTCTCCACTCAAGTGGATCGATCGATAAGTGAAAGGTTACACGCCACACTAAATCAAAGTAGGTTAGTGGAAAAAGGTTTTAAGTAAGAAAAAGGTGCGGACTTTGACGAGACCTTTTTGCATGTGGTGAGATTGACTACTTTTCATACTGTGTTTGCCTTGATGGCCAAGGATGGCATGGACCTTGTACAATTGCATTCGGGATGCTATTTTGCACAGTGACCTTCATGACGAGATCTACATGCAACAATGGCCAGAAGGTTTTGTGTAACATGGTAAAGAAAAGCCTGTCTAATTTGCAAGCTAAGAAAGAGTCTTTAGGGATGGATCATAGTACGCCCCAAGGAATGGTACAACAATTCTAATATCTTTGTGTAGTCTGAGGGCTACAAGAGAAGTAATGCTTGCACACCATTGCTCACACACTAGAGAGCTAAAGATGGCAACTTGATAATGTCGATTTTCTATGTGGATGACATATTGACAGCTGGAAAGAAGCAGTTATGAGATTGATGCCCTAACGAAAAGGCAAATGAGAACATTCGAAATAAAGAATTTGGGACATGAAAATCGCATTCTTGGTATATGCATAATCAAGGGCAAAACAAAGAGATCGTTCTATCTGTCCACAAAAAGATTATGCCTGTGAAGTGTTATAACATTTTAATATTAGGGATAGAACAAAGAGATTGCTATGTCTATCTCACACAAGGATTATGTCAGTAAAGTGATATACAACATTTCAATACGGAGGGAGGGGAGATAATCAATACTCCATTTCCTCCATATGTAAAAATGTGCGTGGATGATTGTCCCAAATGTGATGAGGAGAGAGCACTAAAATGGCTAAGGTTCCAGATTCATCATGTGCGGGTAGCCTCATGTATGCTATATATAATTGCCACTTAAGTGCTTGCATTGCTTTTGCATTGGGAATAGTGAGTAGGTACATATCAAAGGAAGCATTGGGAAGTAGTGAAAGGTACTTGAGTGGCATAGAAGGTATGGTATGTCTATACGGGAGGAGTAGCAATCATCTACTTGGATAAACATATCCAAATCATGCGGGAAATGTTGACAACAAAAAGTCGACCGTAGGATCTATTTCTCCCCTGGTCTAGTGGTGCAATCTCATGGTTATCTTGTTTGTAAAGGAGTGTGGCATTATCTGCCGCTACAACTAGAGCACGTTGCACCAACCACAAAGGTATGCAAAGAGAACATGCGGCTTACTCGTTTGGTGGGGAGACTTGGGCCTTAGTAAAGGCATGTCCTTATTGTGTAGTGACAGCGAGATTACCATCTTCCTAGCAAATAATCCTCTCTTTCATGCGGAAAACAAGCACATAGAAGTGAGATATCACTTAATTTGCACAGTACTCGAGAACAAGCAACTTTAAGACCGATGGTAACCCTACAAAAAAACTTACTCACCAAGAGTCTACCCTCCGAAAAAAATTCACATTACAAGGAGTTGATGGGCATTGGGTGAGGGTACCTCAAATAACCTCTTATTCGTTTGTCTCCCTCAAAGGCATATTGACCTTTGAGCGGGAGGCCGTTGGGATAAAGACTAATGTGGATGGCTACCCATCTTACTGACTAACCCTAATTATACATGCGCGTACTCATTCTTTATTCTTTCAATAACGAGTAATAAAGCGGTGCTTACAATAGAGCTATCGAGGGTACCACAAACATAGTGTCATCTTTGTGTGCGGTTGCATGCGTGTACACGTGCGCAATCTCGAGCTCCCTTGTTGCTCCATCAAGTACTTCTAGAAACAAAGGCAAATGAAAGAATTTTTGCCTCAAAATAGAAAAACTAGACTCTCTTAGGAGATTGGACAAGGTAGGTGGTCATTTAAGAAAACTGGACAAAGTTTTAGGGAAATATGGTAGGGTGTAGGCTAGGATTGAGTAGGGTATAGTTTAGAATAAAGTAATGTAGTACGGAATAATTTGGAGAGAATGTACTTGATTCTCTCAGTTGTGTGCCGTTGTCGGGACTACCCCCTACTTATATAGGGACATGTGAAAACCATCTTCCTAGTAAAGAATCCTCAGTTATATGCCGTTGTCAAGATTACCATCTTCCTAGCAAAGAATCCTCTCTCCCATGTGAAAACCAAGCGCATAGAAGTGAGGCATCAATTAATTTTCCAAGTACTCGAGGACAAACAACTTTAAGACCGATGGTAACCCTGCAAAAAAGCTTACTCACCCAGAATCTACCCTTTGAAAAAATTTCATATTATAGGGAGTTGATGGGCATTTGGCGCAGGTACCTCAAATAGCCTCTTATTCGTTCGTCTCCCTCAAAGGCACATTGACCTTTGAGTAGGAGGTCGTTGGGATAAAGACTAATGTGGATAGCTGCCCATCTTACTGACTAACCCTAATTATACATGTGCGTACTGATTCTTTATTCTTTCAATAATAAGTAATAAAGCAGTGCTTACAATAGAGCTCTCGAGGGTGCCACAAACATAGTGTCATCTCTGTGTGTCAATGCGTGCACGCACGCGCACGCAATCTCAAGTCCCCTTGTTGCTCCACCGAGTACTTCTAGAAACAAAGGCGAAATAAAGAATTTTTTTGCTCAAAAGAGCAAAACTTGACTCTCTTAGGAGATTGGACGAGGTCAATATTGGGTCATTTAAGCAAACTAGACAAAGTTTCAGGGCAATATGGTAGGGTGCAGGCTACAATTGAGTAGGGTATAGTTTAGAATAAAGCAATGTAGTATGGAAAAATTTGGGGAGTAGGTGCTTGATTCTCCCAATTGCGTGCAGTTGTCGAGACTACCCCCTACTTTTATAGGGACCTCTAGCCCTCACTTTCAACCATCTACAACGACCATTCAATCCCTCTATCTTTGGCTTAGCTATTCTAGGTTAGTTAACTTTGGCTATGAGTGGTTTAATTGTTGTAGAATTTAGTCGATTTTTGCATACTATGGTTCATTATTGTGGATATGACTCTTTCCTTGCCCTTTAGTTTAGTGGGTAGCAGGCTCTTTTCACTTGTGTGCGTCTAGCTTTTTCTAAAGGCTTGCAGCAAGCAATGGCTAACGATAAACCTAAGTGGGAGATAGAGCTATGCGATCTAAAATGGATTCCATTATGAACGATCAAACTTGGAAGTTGGCCCCTTTGCCAGAAGGCAAACATGATTCTCCACTCAAGTGGATCGATCGATAAGTGAAAGGTTACACGCCACACTAAATCAAAGTAGGTTAGTGGAAAAAGGTTTTAAGTAAGAAAAAGGTGCGGACTTTGACGAGACCTTTTTGCATGTGGTGAGATTGACTACTTTTCATACTGTGTTTGCCTTGATGGCCAAGGATGGCATGGACCTTGTACAATTGCATTCGGGATGCTATTTTGCACAGTGACCTTCATGACGAGATCTACATGCAACAATGGCCAGAAGGTTTTGTGTAACATGGTAAAGAAAAGCCTGTCTAATTTGCAAGCTAAGAAAGAGTCTTTAGGGATGGATCATAGTACGCCCCAAGGAATGGTACAACAATTCTAATATCTTTGTGTAGTCTGAGGGCTACAAGAGAAGTAATGCTTGCACACCATTGCTCACACACTAGAGAGCTAAAGATGGCAACTTGATAATGTCGATTTTCTATGTGGATGACATATTGACAGCTGGAAAGAAGCAGTTATGAGATTGATGCCCTAACGAAAAGGCAAATGAGAACATTCGAAATAAAGAATTTGGGACATGAAAATCGCATTCTTGGTATATGCATAATCAAGGGCAAAACAAAGAGATCGTTCTATCTGTCCACAAAAAGATTATGCCTGTGAAGTGTTATAACATTTTAATATTAGGGATAGAACAAAGAGATTGCTATGTCTATCTCACACAAGGATTATGTCAGTAAAGTGATATACAACATTTCAATACGGAGGGAGGGGAGATAATCAATACTCCATTTCCTCCATATGTAAAAATGTGCGTGGATGATTGTCCCAAATGTGATGAGGAGAGAGCACTAAAATGGCTAAGGTTCCAGATTCATCATGTGCGGGTAGCCTCATGTATGCTATATATAATTGCCACTTAAGTGCTTGCATTGCTTTTGCATTGGGAATAGTGAGTAGGTACATATCAAAGGAAGCATTGGGAAGTAGTGAAAGGTACTTGAGTGGCATAGAAGGTATGGTATGTCTATACGGGAGGAGTAGCAATCATCTACTTGGATAAACATATCCAAATCATGCGGGAAATGTTGACAACAAAAAGTCGACCGTAGGATCTATTTCTCCCCTGGTCTAGTGGTGCAATCTCATGGTTATCTTGTTTGTAAAGGAGTGTGGCATTATCTGCCGCTACAACTAGAGCACGTTGCACCAACCACAAAGGTATGCAAAGAGAACATGCGGCTTACTCGTTTGGTGGGGAGACTTGGGCCTTAGTAAAGGCATGTCCTTATTGTGTAGTGACAGCGAGATTACCATCTTCCTAGCAAATAATCCTCTCTTTCATGCGGAAAACAAGCACATAGAAGTGAGATATCACTTAATTTGCACAGTACTCGAGAACAAGCAACTTTAAGACCGATGGTAACCCTACAAAAAAACTTACTCACCAAGAGTCTACCCTCCGAAAAAAATTCACATTACAAGGAGTTGATGGGCATTGGGTGAGGGTACCTCAAATAACCTCTTATTCGTTTGTCTCCCTCAAAGGCATATTGACCTTTGAGCGGGAGGCCGTTGGGATAAAGACTAATGTGGATGGCTACCCATCTTACTGACTAACCCTAATTATACATGCGCGTACTCATTCTTTATTCTTTCAATAACGAGTAATAAAGCGGTGCTTACAATAGAGCTATCGAGGGTACCACAAACATAGTGTCATCTTTGTGTGCGGTTGCATGCGTGTACACGTGCGCAATCTCGAGCTCCCTTGTTGCTCCATCAAGTACTTCTAGAAACAAAGGCAAATGAAAGAATTTTTGCCTCAAAATAGAAAAACTAGACTCTCTTAGGAGATTGGACAAGGTAGGTGGTCATTTAAGAAAACTGGACAAAGTTTTAGGGAAATATGGTAGGGTGTAGGCTAGGATTGAGTAGGGTATAGTTTAGAATAAAGTAATGTAGTACGGAATAATTTGGAGAGAATGTACTTGATTCTCTCAGTTGTGTGCCGTTGTCGGGACTACCCCCTACTTATATAGGGACATGTGAAAACCATCTTCCTAGTAAAGAATCCTCAGTTATATGCCGTTGTCAAGATTACCATCTTCCTAGCAAAGAATCCTCTCTCCCATGTGAAAACCAAGCGCATAGAAGTGAGGCATCAATTAATTTTCCAAGTACTCGAGGACAAACAACTTTAAGACCGATGGTAACCCTGCAAAAAAGCTTACTCACCCAGAATCTACCCTTTGAAAAAATTTCATATTATAGGGAGTTGATGGGCATTTGGCGCAGGTACCTCAAATAGCCTCTTATTCGTTCGTCTCCCTCAAAGGCACATTGACCTTTGAGTAGGAGGTCGTTGGGATAAAGACTAATGTGGATAGCTGCCCATCTTACTGACTAACCCTAATTATACATGTGCGTACTGATTCTTTATTCTTTCAATAATAAGTAATAAAGCAGTGCTTACAATAGAGCTCTCGAGGGTACCACAAACATAGTGTCATCTCTGTGTGTCAATGCGTGCACGCACGCGCGCGCAATCTCAAGTCCCCTTGTTGCTCCACCGAGTACTTCTAGAAACAAAGGCGAAATAAAGAATTTTTTTGCTCAAAAGAGCAAAACTTGACTCTCTTAGGAGATTGGACGAGGTCAATATTGGGTCATTTAAGCAAACTAGACAAAGTTTCAGGGCAATATGGTAGGGTGCAGGCTACAATTGAGTAGGGTATAGTTTAGAATAAAGCAATGTAGTATGGAAAAATTTGGGGAGTAGGTGCTTGATTCTCCCAATTGCGTGCAGTTGTCGAGACTACCCCCTACTTTTATAGGGACCTCTAGCCCTCACTTTCAACCATCTACAACGACCATTCAATCCCTCTATCTTTGGCTTAGCTATTCTAGGTTAGTTAACTTTGGCTATGAGTGGTTTAATTGTTGTAGAATTTAGTCGATTTTTGCATACTATGGTTCATTATTGTGGATATGACTCTTTCCTTGCCCTTTAGTTTAGTGGGTAGCAGGCTCTTTTCACTTGTGTGCGTCTAGCTTTTTCTAAAGGCTTGCAGCAAGCAATGGCTAACGATAAACCTAAGTGGGAGATAGAGCTATGCGATCTAAAATGGATTCCATTATGAACGATCAAACTTGGAAGTTGGCCCCTTTGCCAGAAGGCAAACATGATTCTCCACTCAAGTGGATCGATCGATAAGTGAAAGGTTACACGCCACACTAAATCAAAGTAGGTTAGTGGAAAAAGGTTTTAAGTAAGAAAAAGGTGCGGACTTTGACGAGACCTTTTTGCATGTGGTGAGATTGACTACTTTTCATACTGTGTTTGCCTTGATGGCCAAGGATGGCATGGACCTTGTACAATTGCATTCGGGATGCTATTTTGCACAGTGACCTTCATGACGAGATCTACATGCAACAATGGCCAGAAGGTTTTGTGTAACATGGTAAAGAAAAGCCTGTCTAATTTGCAAGCTAAGAAAGAGTCTTTAGGGATGGATCATAGTACGCCCCAAGGAATGGTACAACAATTCTAATATCTTTGTGTAGTCTGAGGGCTACAAGAGAAGTAATGCTTGCACACCATTGCTCACACACTAGAGAGCTAAAGATGGCAACTTGATAATGTCGATTTTCTATGTGGATGATATATTGACAGCTGGAAAGAAGCAGTTATGAGATTGATGCCCTAACGAAAAGGCAAATGAGAACATTCGAAATAAAGAATTTGGGACATGAAAATCGCATTCTTGGTATATGCATAATCAAGGGCAAAACAAAGAGATCGTTCTATCTGTCCACAAAAAGATTATGCCTGTGAAGTGTTATAACATTTTAATATTAGGGATAGAACAAAGAGATTGCTATGTCTATCTCACACAAGGATTATGTCAGTAAAGTGATATACAACATTTCAATACGGAGGGAGGGGAGATAATCAATACTCCATTTCCTCCATATGTAAAAATGTGCGTGGATGATTGTCCCAAATGTGATGAGGAGAGAGCACTAAAATGGCTAAGGTTCCAGATTCATCATGTGCGGGTAGCCTCATGTATGCTATATATAATTGCCACTTAAGTGCTTGCATTGCTTTTGCATTGGGAATAGTGAGTAGGTACATATCAAAGGAAGCATTGGGAAGTAGTGAAAGGTACTTGAGTGGCATAGAAGGTATGGTATGTCTATACGGGAGGAGTAGCAATCATCTACTTGGATAAACATATCCAAATCATGCGGGAAATGTTGACAACAAAAAGTCGACCGTAGGATCTATTTCTCCCCTGGTCTAGTGGTGCAATCTCATGGTTATCTTGTTTGTAAAGGAGTGTGGCATTATCTGCCGCTACAACTAGAGCACGTTGCACCAACCACAAAGGTATGCAAAGAGAACATGCGGCTTACTCGTTTGGTGGGGAGACTTGGGCCTTAGTAAAGGCATGTCCTTATTGTGTAGTGACAGCGAGATTACCATCTTCCTAGCAAATAATCCTCTCTTTCATGCGGAAAACAAGCACATAGAAGTGAGATATCACTTAATTTGCACAGTACTCGAGAACAAGCAACTTTAAGACCGATGGTAACCCTACAAAAAAACTTACTCACCAAGAGTCTACCCTCCGAAAAAAATTCACATTACAAGGAGTTGATGGGCATTGGGTGAGGGTACCTCAAATAACCTCTTATTCGTTTGTCTCCCTCAAAGGCATATTGACCTTTGAGCGGGAGGCCGTTGGGATAAAGACTAATGTGGATGGCTACCCATCTTACTGACTAACCCTAATTATACATGCGCGTACTCATTCTTTATTCTTTCAATAACGAGTAATAAAGCGGTGCTTACAATAGAGCTATCGAGGGTACCACAAACATAGTGTCATCTTTGTGTGCGGTTGCATGCGTGTACACGTGCGCAATCTCGAGCTCCCTTGTTGCTCCATCAAGTACTTCTAGAAACAAAGGCAAATGAAAGAATTTTTGCCTCAAAATAGAAAAACTAGACTCTCTTAGGAGATTGGACAAGGTAGGTGGTCATTTAAGAAAACTGGACAAAGTTTTAGGGAAATATGGTAGGGTGTAGGCTAGGATTGAGTAGGGTATAGTTTAGAATAAAGTAATGTAGTACGGAATAATTTGGAGAGAATGTACTTGATTCTCTCAGTTGTGTGCCGTTGTCGGGACTACCCCCTACTTATATAGGGACATGTGAAAACCATCTTCCTAGTAAAGAATCCTCAGTTATATGCCGTTGTCAAGATTACCATCTTCCTAGCAAAGAATCCTCTCTCCCATGTGAAAACCAAGCGCATAGAAGTGAGGCATCAATTAATTTTCCAAGTACTCGAGGACAAACAACTTTAAGACCGATGGTAACCCTGCAAAAAAGCTTACTCACCCAGAATCTACCCTTTGAAAAAATTTCATATTATAGGGAGTTGATGGGCATTTGGCGCAGGTACCTCAAATAGCCTCTTATTCGTTCGTCTCCCTCAAAGGCACATTGACCTTTGAGTAGGAGGTCGTTGGGATAAAGACTAATGTGGATAGCTGCCCATCTTACTGACTAACCCTAATTATACATGTGCGTACTGATTCTTTATTCTTTCAATAATAAGTAATAAAGCAGTGCTTACAATAGAGCTCTCGAGGGTACCACAAACATAGTGTCATCTCGGTGTGTCAATGCGTGCACGCACGCGCGCGCAATCTCAAGTCCCCTTGTTGCTCCACCGAGTACTTCTAGAAACAAAGGCGAAATAAAGAATTTTTTTGCTCAAAAGAGCAAAACTTGACTCTCTTAGGAGATTGGACGAGGTCAATATTGGGTCATTTAAGCAAACTAGACAAAGTTTCAGGGCAATATGGTAGGGTGCAGGCTACAATTGAGTAGGGTATAGTTTAGAATAAAGCAATGTAGTATGGAAAAATTTGGGGAGTAGGTGCTTGATTCTCCCAATTGCGTGCAGTTGTCGAGACTACCCCCTACTTTTATAGGGACCTCTAGCCCTCACTTTCAACCATCTACAACGACCATTCAATCCCTCTATCTTTGGCTTAGCTATTCTAGGTTAGTTAACTTTGGCTATGAGTGGTTTAATTGTTGTAGAATTTAGTCGATTTTTGCATACTATGGTTCATTATTGTGGATATGACTCTTTCCTTGCCCTTTAGTTTAGTGGGTAGCAGGCTCTTTTCACTTGTGTGCGTCTAGCTTTTTCTAAAGGCTTGCAGCAAGCAATGGCTAACGATAAACCTAAGTGGGAGATAGAGCTATGCGATCTAAAATGGATTCCATTATGAACGATCAAACTTGGAAGTTGGCCCCTTTGCCAGAAGGCAAACATGATTCTCCACTCAAGTGGATCGATCGATAAGTGAAAGGTTACACGCCACACTAAATCAAAGTAGGTTAGTGGAAAAAGGTTTTAAGTAAGAAAAAGGTGCGGACTTTGACGAGACCTTTTTGCACGTGGTGAGATTGACTACTTTTCATACTGTGTTTGCCTTGATGGCCAAGGATGGCATGGACCTTGTACAATTGCATTCGGGATGCTATTTTGCACAGTGACCTTCATGACGAGATCTACATGCAACAATGGCCAGAAGGTTTTGTGTAACATGGTAAAGAAAAGCCTGTCTAATTTGCAAGCTAAGAAAGAGTCTTTAGGGATGGATCATAGTACGCCCCAAGGAATGGTACAACAATTCTAATATCTTTGTGTAGTCTGAGGGCTACAGGAGAAGTAATGCTTGCACACCATTGCTCACACACTAGAGAGCTAAAGATGGCAACTTGATAATGTCGATTTTCTATGTGGATGATATATTGACAGCTGGAAAGAAGCAGTTATGAGATTGATGCCCTAACGAAAAGGCAAATGAGAACATTCGAAATAAAGAATTTGGGACATGAAAATCGCATTCTTGGTATATGCATAATCAAGGGCAAAACAAAGAGATCGTTCTATCTGTCCACCAAAAGATTATGCCTGTGAAGTGTTATAACATTTTAATATTAGGGATAGAACAAAGAGATTGCTATGTCTATCTCACACAAGGATTATGTCAGTAAAGTGATATACAACATTTCGATACGGAGGGAGGGGAGATAATCAATACTCCATTTCCTCCATATGTAAAAATGTGCGTGGATGATTGTCCCAAATGTGATGAGGAGAGAGCACTAAAATGGCTAAGGTTCCAGATTCATCATGTGCGGGTAGCCTCATGTATGCTATATATAATTGCCACTTAAGTGCTTGCATTGCTTTTGCATTGGGAATAGTGAGTAGGTACATATCAAAGGAAGCATTGGGAAGTAGTGAAAGGTACTTGAGTGGCATAGAAGGTATGGTATGTCTATACGGGAGGAGTAGCAATCATCTACTTGGATAAACATATCCAAATCATGCGGGAAATGTTGACAACAAAAAGTCGACCGTAGGATCTATTTCTCCCCTGGTCTAGTGGTGCAATCTCATGGTTATCTTGTTTGTAAAGGAGTGTGGCATTATCTGCCGCTACAACTAGAGCACGTTGCACCAACCACAAAGGTATGCAAAGAGAACATGCGGCTTACTCGTTTGGTGGGGAGACTTGGGCCTTAGTAAAGGCATGTCCTTATTGTGTAGTGACAGCGAGATTACCATCTTCCTAGCAAATAATCCTCTCTTTCATGCGGAAAACAAGCACATAGAAGTGAGATATCACTTAATTTGCACAGTACTCGAGAACAAGCAACTTTAAGACCGATGGTAACCCTACAAAAAAACTTACTCACCAAGAGTCTACCCTCCGAAAAAAATTCACATTACAAGGAGTTGATGGGCATTGGGTGAGGGTACCTCAAATAACCTCTTATTCGTTTGTCTCCCTCAAAGGCATATTGACCTTTGAGCGGGAGGCCGTTGGGATAAAGACTAATGTGGATGGCTACCCATCTTACTGACTAACCCTAATTATACATGCGCGTACTCATTCTTTATTCTTTCAATAACGAGTAATAAAGCGGTGCTTACAATAGAGCTATCGAGGGTACCACAAACATAGCGTCATCTTTGTGTGCGGTTGCATGCGTGTACACGTGCGCAATCTCGAGCTCCCTTGTTGCTCCATCAAGTACTTCTAGAAACAAAGGCAAATGAAAGAATTTTTGCCTCAAAATAGAAAAACTAGACTCTCTTAGGAGATTGGACAAGGTAGGTGGTCATTTAAGAAAACTGGACAAAGTTTTAGGGAAATATGGTAGGGTGTAGGCTAGGATTGAGTAGGGTATAGTTTAGAATAAAGTAATGTAGTACGGAATAATTTGGAGAGAATGTACTTGATTCTCTCAGTTGTGTGCCGTTGTCGGGACTACCCCCTACTTATATAGGGACATGTGAAAACCATCTTCCTAGTAAAGAATCCTCAGTTATATGCCGTTGTCAAGGTTACCATCTTCCTAGCAAAGAATCCTCTCTCCCATGTGAAAACCAAGCGCATAGAAGTGAGGCATCAATTAATTTTCCAAGTACTCGAGGACAAACAACTTTAAGACCGATGGTAACCCTGCAAAAAAGCTTACTCACCAAGAATCTACCCTTTGAAAGAATTTCATATTATAGGGAGTTGATGGGCATTTGGCGCAGGTACCTCAAATAGCCTCTTATTCGTTCGTCTCCCTCAAAGGCACATTGACCTTTGAGTAGGAGGTCGTTGGGATAAAGACTAATGTGGATAGCTGCCCATCTTACTGACTAACCCTAATTATACATGTGCGTACTGATTCTTTATTCTTTCAATAATAAGTAATAAAGCAGTGCTTACAATAGAGCTCTCGAGGGTACCACAAACATAGTGTCATCTCTGTGTGTCAATGCGTGCACGCACGCGCGCGCAATCTCAAGTCCCCTTGTTGCTCCACCGAGTACTTCTAGAAACAAAGGCGAAAAAAACAATTTTTTTGCTCAAAAGAGCAAAACTTGACTCTCTTAGGAGATTGGACAAGGTCAATATTGGGTCATTTAAGCAAACTAGACAAAGTTTCAGGGCAATATGGTAGGGTGCAGGCTACAATTGAGTAGGGTATAGTTTAGAATAAAGCAATGTGGTATGGAAAAATTTGGGGAGTAGGTGCTTGATTCTCCCAATTGCGTGCAGTTGTCGAGACTACCCCCTACTTTTATAGGGACCTCTAGCCCTCACTTTCAACCATCTACAACGACCATTCAATCCCTCTATCTTTGGCTTAGCTATTCTAGGTTAGTTAACTTTGGCTATGAGTGGTTTAATTGTTGTAGAATTTAGTCGATTTTTGCATACTATGGTTCATTATTGTGGATATGACTCTTTCCTTGCCCTTTAGTTTAGTGGGTAGCAGGCTCTTTTCACTTGTGTGCGTCTAGCTTTTTCTAAAGGCTTGCAGCAAGCAATGGCTAACGATAAACCTAAGTGGGAGATAGAGCTATGCGATCTAAAATGGATTCCATTATGAACGATCAAACTTGGAAGTTGGTCCCTTTGCCAGAAGGCAAACATGATTCTCCACTCAAGTGGATCGATCGATAAGTGAAAGGTTACACGCCACACTAAATCAAAGTAGGTTAGTGGAAGAAGGTTTTACGTAAGAAAAAGGTGCGGACCTTGACGAGACCTTTTTGCACGTGGTGAGATTGACTACTTTTCATACTGTGTTTGCCTTGATGGCCAAGGATGGCATGGACCTTGTACAATTGCATTCGGGATGCTATTTTGCACAGTGACCTTCATGACGAGATCTACATGCAACAATGGCCAGAAGGTTTTGTGTAACATGGTAAAGAAAAGCCTGTCTAATTTGCAAGCTAAGAAAGAGTCTTTAGGGATGGATCATAGTACGCCCCAAGGAATGGTACAACAATTCTAATATCTTTGTGTAGTCTGAGGGCTACAGGAGAAGTAATGCTTGCACACCATTGCTCACACACTAGAGAGCTAAAGATGGCAACTTGATAATGTCGATTTTCTATGTGGATGATATATTGACAGCTGGAAAGAAGCAGTTATGAGATTGATGCCCTAACGAAAAGGCAAATGAGAACATTCGAAATAAAGAATTTGGGACATGAAAATCGCATTCTTGGTATATGCATAATCAAGGGCAAAACAAAGAGATCGTTCTATCTGTCCACCAAAAGATTATGCCTGTGAAGTGTTATAACATTTTAATATTAGGGATAGAACAAAGAGATTGCTATGTCTATCTCACACAAGGATTATGTCAGTAAAGTGATATACAACATTTCGATACGGAGGGAGGGGAGATAATCAATACTCCATTTCCTCCATATGTAAAAATGTGCGTGGATGATTGTCCCAAATGTGATGAGGAGAGAGCACTAAAATGGCTAAGGTTCCAGATTCATCATGTGCGGGTAGCCTCATGTATGCTATATATAATTGCCACTTAAGTGCTTGCATTGCTTTTGCATTGGGAATAGTGAGTAGGTACATATCAAAGGAAGCATTGGGAAGTAGTGAAAGGTACTTGAGTGGCATAGAAGGTATGGTATGTCTATACGGGAGGAGTAGCAATCATCTACTTGGATAAACATATCCAAATCATGCGGGAAATGTTGACAACAAAAAGTCGACCGTAGGATCTATTTCTCCCCTGGTCTAGTGGTGCAATCTCATGGTTATCTTGTTTGTAAAGGAGTGTGGCATTATCTGCCGCTACAACTAGAGCACGTTGCACCAACCACAAAGGTATGCAAAGAGAACATGCGGCTTACTCGTTTGGTGGGGAGACTTGGGCCTTAGTAAAGGCATGTCCTTATTGTGTAGTGACAGCGAGATTACCATCTTCCTAGCAAATAATCCTCTCTTTCATGCGGAAAACAAGCACATAGAAGTGAGATATCACTTAATTTGCACAGTACTCGAGAACAAGCAACTTTAAGACCGATGGTAACCCTACAAAAAAACTTACTCACCAAGAGTCTACCCTCCGAAAAAAATTCACATTACAAGGAGTTGATGGGCATTGGGTGAGGGTACCTCAAATAACCTCTTATTCGTTTGTCTCCCTCAAAGGCATATTGACCTTTGAGCGGGAGGCCGTTGGGATAAAGACTAATGTGGATGGCTACCCATCTTACTGACTAACCCTAATTATACATGCGCGTACTCATTCTTTATTCTTTCAATAACGAGTAATAAAGCGGTGCTTACAATAGAGCTATCGAGGGTACCACAAACATAGCGTCATCTTTGTGTGCGGTTGCATGCGTGTACACGTGCGCAATCTCGAGCTCCCTTGTTGCTCCATCAAGTACTTCTAGAAACAAAGGCAAATGAAAGAATTTTTGCCTCAAAATAGAAAAACTAGACTCTCTTAGGAGATTGGACAAGGTAGGTGGTCATTTAAGAAAACTGGACAAAGTTTTAGGGAAATATGGTAGGGTGTAGGCTAGGATTGAGTAGGGTATAGTTTAGAATAAAGTAATGTAGTACGGAATAATTTGGAGAGAATGTACTTGATTCTCTCAGTTGTGTGCCGTTGTCGGGACTACCCCCTACTTATATAGGGACATGTGAAAACCATCTTCCTAGTAAAGAATCCTCAGTTATATGCCGTTGTCAAGGTTACCATCTTCCTAGCAAAGAATCCTCTCTCCCATGTGAAAACCAAGCGCATAGAAGTGAGGCATCAATTAATTTTCCAAGTACTCGAGGACAAACAACTTTAAGACCGATGGTAACCCTGCAAAAAAGCTTACTCACCAAGAATCTACCCTTTGAAAGAATTTCATATTATAGGGAGTTGATGGGCATTTGGCGCAGGTACCTCAAATAGCCTCTTATTCGTTCGTCTCCCTCAAAGGCACATTGACCTTTGAGTAGGAGGTCGTTGGGATAAAGACTAATGTGGATAGCTGCCCATCTTACTGACTAACCCTAATTATACATGTGCGTACTGATTCTTTATTCTTTCAATAATAAGTAATAAAGCAGTGCTTACAATAGAGCTCTCGAGGGTACCACAAACATAGTGTCATCTCTGTGTGTCAATGCGTGCACGCACGCGCGCGCAATCTCAAGTCCCCTTGTTGCTCCACCGAGTACTTCTAGAAACAAAGGCGAAATAAAGAATTTTTTTGCTCAAAAGAGCAAAACTTGACTCTCTTAGGAGATTGGACAAGGTCAATATTGGGTCATTTAAGCAAACTAGACAAAGTCTCAGGGCAATATGGTAGGGTGCAGGCTACAATTGAGTAGGGTATAGTTTAGAATAAAGCAATGTCGTATGGAAAAATTTGGGGAGTAGGTGCTTGATTCTCCCAATTGCGTGCAGTTGTCGAGACTACCCCCTACTTTTATAGGGACCTCTAGCCCTCACTTTCAACCATCTACAACGACCATTCAATCCCTCTATCTTTGGCTTAGCTATTCTAGGTTAGTTAACTTTGGCTATGAGTGGTTTAATTGTTGTAGAATTTAGTCGATTTTTGCATACTATGGTTCATTATTGTGGATATGACTCTTTCCTTGCCCTTTAGTTTAGTGGGTAGCAGGCTCTTTTCACTTGTGTGCGTCTAGCTTTTTCTAAAGGCTTGCAGCAAGCAATGGCTAACGATAAACCTAAGTGGGAGATAGAGCTATGCGATCTAAAATGGATTCCATTATGAACGATCAAACTTGGAAGTTGGTCCCTTTGCCAGAAGGCAAACATGATTCTCCACTCAAGTGGATCGATCGATAAGTGAAAGGTTACACGCCACACTAAATCAAAGTAGGTTAGTGGAAGAAGGTTTTACGTAAGAAAAAGGTGCGGACCTTGACGAGACCTTTTTGCACGTGGTGAGATTGACTACTTTTCATACTGTGTTTGCCTTGATGGCCAAGGATGGCATGGACCTTGTACAATTGCATTAGGGATGCTATTTTGCACAGTGACCTTCATGACGAGATCTACATGCAACAATGGCCAGAAGGTTTTGTGTAACATGGTAAAGAAAAGCCTGTCTAATTTGCAAGCTAAGAAAGAGTCTTTAGGGATGGATCATAGTACGCCCCAAGGAATGGTACAACAATTCTAATATCTTTGTGTAGTCTGAGGGCTACAAGAGAAGTAATGCTTGCACACCATTGCTCACACACTAGAGAGCTAAAGATGGCAACTTGATAATGTCGATTTTCTATGTGGATGATATATTGACAGCTGGAAAGAAGCAGTTATGAGATTGATGCCCTAACGAAAAGGCAAATGAGAACATTCGAAATAAAGAATTTGGGACATGAAAATCGCATTCTTGGTATATGCATAATCAAGGGCAAAACAAAGAGATCGTTCTATCTGTCCACCAAAAGATTATGCCTGTGAAGTGTTATAACATTTTAATATTAGGGATAGAACAAAGAGATTGCTATGTCTATCTCACACAAGGATTATGTCAGTAAAGTGATATACAACATTTCCATACGGAGGGAGGGGAGATAATCAGTACTCCATTTCCTCCATATGTAAAAATGTGTGTGGATGATTGTCCCAAATGTGATGAGGAGAGAGCACTAAAATGGCTAAGGTTCCAGATTCATCATGTGCGGGTAGCCTCATGTATGCTATATATAATTGCCACTTAAGTGCTTCCATTGCTTTTGCATTGGGAATAGTGAGTAGGTACATATCAAAGGAAGCATTGGGAAGTAGTGAAAGGTACTTGAGTGGCACAGAAGGTATGTCTATACGGGAGGAGTAGCAATCATCTACTTGGATAAACATATCCAAATCATGCGGGAAATGTTGACAACAAAAAGTCGACCGTAGGATCTATTTCTCCCCTGGTCTAGTGGTGCAATCTCATGGTTATCTTGTTTGTAAAGGAGTGTGGCATTATCTGCCGCTACAACTAGAGCACGTTGCACCAACAACAAAGGTATGCAAAGAAAACATGCGGCTTACTCGTTTGGTGGGGAGACTTGGGCCTTAGTAAAGGCATGTCCTTATTGTGTAGTGACAGTGAGATTACCATCTTCCTAGCAAATAAGCCTCTCTTTCATGCGGAAAACAAGCACATAGAAGTGAGATATCACTTAATTTGCACAGTACTCGAGAACAAGCAACTTTAAGACCGATGGTAACCCTACAAAAAAACTTACTCACCAAGAGTCTACCCTCCGAAAAAAATTCACATTACAAGGAGTTGATGGGCATTGGGTGAGGGTACCTCAAATAACCTCTTATTCGTTTGTCTCCCTCAAAGGCATATATTGACCTTTGAGCGGGAGGCCGTTGGGATAAAGACTAGTGCGGATGGCTACCCATCTTACTGGCTAACCCTAATTATACATGCGCGTACTCATTCTTTATTCTTTCAATCACGAGTAATAAAGCGGTGCTTACAATAGAGGTATCGAGGGTACCACAAACATAGCGTCATCTTTGTGTGCGGTTGCATGCGTGTACACGTGCGCAATCTCGAGCTCCCTTGTTGCTCCATCAAGTACTTCTAGAAACAAAGGCAAATGAAAGAATTTTTGCCTCAAAATAGAAAAACTAGACTCTCTTAGGAGATTGGACAAGGTAGGTGGTCATTTAAGAAAACTGGACAAAGTTTTAGGGAAATATGGTAGGGTGTAGGCTAGGATTGAGTAGGGTATAGTTTAGAATAAAGTAATGTAGTACGGAATAATTTGGAGAGAATGTACTTGATTCTCTCAGTTGTGTGCCGTTGTCGGGACTACCCCCTACTTATATAGGGACATGTGAAAACCATCTTCCTAGTAAAGAATCCTCAGTTATATGCCGTTGTCAAGGTTACCATCTTCCTAGCAAAGAATCCTCTCTCCCATGTGAAAACCAAGCGCATAGAAGTGAGGCATCAATTAATTTTCCAAGTACTCGAGGACAAACAACTTTAAGACCGATGGTAACCCTGCAAAAAAGCTTACTCACCAAGAATCTACCCTTTGAAAGAATTTCATATTATAGGGAGTTGATGGGCATTTGGCGCAGGTACCTCAAATAGCCTCTTATTCGTTCGTCTCCCTCAAAGGCACATTGACCTTTGAGTAGGAGGTCGTTGGGATAAAGACTAATGTGGATAGCTGCCCATCTTACTGACTAACCCTAATTAATTATACATGTGCGTACTGATTCTTTATTCTTTCAATAATAAGTAATAAAGCAGTGCCTACAATAGAGCTCTCGAGGGTACCACAAACATAGTGTCATCTCTGTGTGTCAATGCGTGCACGCACGCGCGCGCAATCTCAAGTCCCCTTGTTGCTCCACCGAGTACTTCTAGAAACAAAGGCGAAAAAAAGAATTTTTTTGCTCAAAAGAGCAAAACTTGACTCTCTTAGGAGATTGGACAAGGTCAATATTGGGTCATTTAAGCAAACTAGACAAAGTCTCAGGGCAATATGGTAGGGTGCAGGCTACAATTGAGTAGGGTATAGTTTAGAATAAAGCAATGTGGTATGGAAAAATTTGGGGAGTAGGTGCTTGATTCTCCCAATTGCGTGCAGTTGTCGAGACTACCCCCTACTTTTATAGGGACCTCTAGCCCTCACTTTCAACCATCTACAACGACCATTCAATCCCTCTATCTTTGGCTTAGCTATTCTAGGTTAGTTAACTTTGGCTATGAGTGGTTTAATTGTTGTAGAATTTAGTCGATTTTTGCATACTATGGTTCATTATTGTGGATATGACTCTTTCCTTGCCCTTTAGTTTAGTGGGTAGCAGGCTCTTTTCACTTGTGTGCGTCTAGCTTTTTCTAAAGGCTTGCAGCAAGCAATGGCTAACGATAAACCTAAGTGGGAGATAGAGCTATGCGATCTAAAATGGATTCCATTATGAACGATCAAACTTGGAAGTTGGTCCCTTTGCCAGAAGGCAAACATGATTCTCCACTCAAGTGGATCGATCGATAAGTGAAAGGTTACACGCCACACTAAATCAAAGTAGGTTAGTGGAAGAAGGTTTTACGTAAGAAAAAGGTGCGGACCTTGACGAGACCTTTTTGCACGTGGTGAGATTGACTACTTTTCATACTGTGTTTGCCTTGATGGCCAAGGATGGCATGGACCTTGTACAATTGCATTCGGGATGCTATTTTGCACAGTGACCTTCATGACGAGATCTACATGCAACAATGGCCAGAAGGTTTTGTGTAACATGGTAAAGAAAAGCCTGTCTAATTTGCAAGCTAAGAAAGAGTCTTTAGGGATGGATCATAGTACGCCCCAAGGAATGGTACAACAATTCTAATATCTTTGTGTAGTCTGAGGGCTACAGGAGAAGTAATGCTTGCACACCATTGCTCACACACTAGAGAGCTAAAGATGGCAACTTGATAATGTCGATTTTCTATGTGGATGATATATTGACAGCTGGAAAGAAGCAGTTATGAGATTGATGCCCTAACGAAAAGGCAAATGAGAACATTCGAAATAAAGAATTTGGGACATGAAAATCGCATTCTTGGTATATGCATAATCAAGGGCAAAACAAAGAGATCGTTCTATCTGTCCACCAAAAGATTATGCCTGTGAAGTGTTATAACATTTTAATATTAGGGATAGAACAAAGAGATTGCTATGTCTATCTCACACAAGGATTATGTCAGTAAAGTGATATACAACATTTCCATACGGAGGGAGGGGAGATAATCAGTACTCCATTTCCTCCATATGTAAAAATGTGTGTGGATGATTGTCCCAAATGTGATGAGGAGAGAGCACTAAAATGGCTAAGGTTCCAGATTCATCATGTGCGGGTAGCCTCATGTATGCTATATATAATTGCCACTTAAGTGCTTCCATTGCTTTTGCATTGGGAATAGTGAGTAGGTACATATCAAAGGAAGCATTGGGAAGTAGTGAAAGGTACTTGAGTGGCACAGAAGGTATGTCTATACGGGAGGAGTAGCAATCATCTACTTGGATAAACATATCCAAATCATGCGGGAAATGTTGACAACAAAAAGTCGACCGTAGGATCTATTTCTCCCCTGGTCTAGTGGTGCAATCTCATGGTTATCTTGTTTGTAAAGGAGTGTGGCATTATCTGCCGCTACAACTAGAGCACGTTGCACCAACAACAAAGGTATGCAAAGAAAACATGCGGCTTACTCGTTTGGTGGGGAGACTTGGGCCTTAGTAAAGGCATGTCCTTATTGTGTAGTGACAGTGAGATTACCATCTTCCTAGCAAATAAGCCTCTCTTTCATGCGGAAAACAAGCACATAGAAGTGAGATATCACTTAATTTGCACAGTACTCGAGAACAAGCAACTTTAAGACCGATGGTAACCCTACAAAAAAACTTACTCACCAAGAGTCTACCCTCCGAAAAAAATTCACATTACAAGGAGTTGATGGGCATTGGGTGAGGGTACCTCAAATAACCTCTTATTCGTTTGTCTCCCTCAAAGGCATATATTGACCTTTGAGCGGGAGGCCGTTGGGATAAAGACTAGTGCGGATGGCTACCCATCTTACTGGCTAACCCTAATTATACATGCGCGTACTCATTCTTTATTCTTTCAATAACGAGTAATAAAGCGGTGCTTACAATAGAGCTATCGAGGGTACCACAAACATAGCGTCATCTTTGTGTGCGGTTGCATGCGTGTACACGTGCGCAATCTCGAGCTCCCTTGTTGCTCCATCAAGTACTTCTAGAAACAAAGGCAAATGAAAGAATTTTTGCCTCAAAATAGAAAAACTAGACTCTCTTAGGAGATTGGACAAGGTAGGTGGTCATTTAAGAAAACTGGACAAAGTTTTAGGGAAATATGGTAGGGTGTAGGCTAGGATTGAGTAGGGTATAGTTTAGAATAAAGTAATGTAGTACGGAATAATTTGGAGAGAATGTACTTGATTCTCTCAGTTGTGTGCCGTTGTCGGGACTACCCCCTACTTATATAGGGACATGTGAAAACCATCTTCCTAGTAAAGAATCCTCAGTTATATGCCGTTGTCAAGGTTACCATCTTCCTAGCAAAGAATCCTCTCTCCCATGTGAAAACCAAGCGCATAGAAGTGAGGCATCAATTAATTTTCCAAGTACTCGAGGACAAACAACTTTAAGACCGATGGTAACCCTGCAAAAAAGCTTACTCACCAAGAATCTACCCTTTGAAAGAATTTCATATTATAGGGAGTTGATGGGCATTTGGCGCAGGTACCTCAAATAGCCTCTTATTCGTTCGTCTCCCTCAAAGGCACATTGACCTTTGAGTAGGAGGTCGTTGGGATAAAGACTAATGTGGATAGCTGCCCATCTTACTGACTAACCCTAATTATACATGTGCGTACTGATTCTTTATTCTTTCAATAATAAGTAATAAAGCAGTGCTTACAATAGAGCTCTCGAGGGTACCACAAACATAGTGTCATCTCTGTGTGTCAATGCGTGCACGCACGCGCGCGCAATCTCAAGTCCCCTTGTTGCTCCACCGAGTACTTCTAGAAACAAAGGCGAAAAAAAGAATTTTTTTGCTCAAAAGAGCAAAACTTGACTCTCTTAGGAGATTGGACAAGGTCAATATTGGGTCATTTAAGCAAACTAGACAAAGTCTCAGGGCAATATGGTAGGGTGCAGGCTACAATTGAGTAGGGTATAGTTTAGAATAAAGCAATGTAGTATGGAAAAATTTGGGGAGTAGGTGCTTGATTCTCCCAATTGCGTGCAGTTGTCGAGACTACCCCCTACTTTTATAGGGACCTCTAGCCCTCACTTTCAACCATCTACAACGACCATTCAATCCCTCTATCTTTGGCTTAGCTATTCTAGGTTAGTTAACTTTGGCTATGAGTGGTTTAATTGTTGTAGAATTTAGTCGATTTTTGCATACTATGGTTCATTATTGTGGATATGACTCTTTCCTTGCCCTTTAGTTTAGTGGGTAGCAGGCTCTTTTCACTTGTGTGCGTCTAGCTTTTTCTAAAGGCTTGCAGCAAGCAATGGCTAACGATAAACCTAAGTGGGAGATAGAGCTATGCGATCTAAAATGGATTCCATTATGAACGATCAAACTTGGAAGTTGGTCCCTTTGCCAGAAGGCAAACATGATTCTCCACTCAAGTGGATCGATCGATAAGTGAAAGGTTACACGCCACACTAAATCAAAGTAGGTTAGTGGAAGAAGGTTTTACGTAAGAAAAAGGTGCGGACCTTGACGAGACCTTTTTGCACGTGGTGAGATTGACTACTTTTCATACTGTGTTTGCCTTGATGGCCAAGGATGGCATGGACCTTGTACAATTGCATTCGGGATGCTATTTTGCACAGTGACCTTCATGACGAGATCTACATGCAACAATGGCCAGAAGGTTTTGTGTAACATGGTAAAGAAAAGCCTGTCTAATTTGCAAGCTAAGAAAGAGTCTTTAGGGATGGATCATAGTACGCCCCAAGGAATGGTACAACAATTCTAATATCTTCGTGTAGTCTGAGGGCTACAGGAGAAGTAATGCTTGCACACCATTGCTCACACACTAGAGAGCTAAAGATGGCAACTTGATAATGTCGATTTTCTATGTGGATGATATATTGACAGCTGGAAAGAAGCAGTTATGAGATTGATGCCCTAACGAAAAGGCAAATGAGAACATTCGAAATAAAGAATTTGGGACATGAAAATCGCATTCTTGGTATATGCATAATCAAGGGCAAAACAAAGAGATCGTTCTATCTGTCCACCAAAAGATTATGCCTGTGAAGTGTTATAACATTTTAATATTAGGGATAGAACAAAGAGATTGCTATGTCTATCTCACACAAGGATTATGTCAGTAAAGTGATATACAACATTTCGATACGGAGGGAGGGGAGATAATCAATACTCCATTTCCTCCATATGTAAAAATGTGTGTGGATGATTGTCCCAAATGTGATGAGGAGAGAGCACTAA
Source organism: Lygodium microphyllum (assembly GCF_053477565.2). Taxonomy (NCBI): domain Eukaryota; kingdom Viridiplantae; phylum Streptophyta; class Polypodiopsida; order Schizaeales; family Lygodiaceae; genus Lygodium; species Lygodium microphyllum. The sequence goes on from NC_141137.1 coordinate 23,629,879, forward strand.
AATGGCTAAGGTTCCAGATTCATCATGTGCGGGTAGCCTCATGTATGCTATATATAATTGCCACTTAAGTGCTTACATTGCTTTTGCATTGGGAATAGTGAGTAGGTACATATCAAAGGAAGCATTGGGAAGTAGTGAAAGGTACTTGAGTGGCACAGAAGGTATGTCTATACGGGAGGAGTAGCAATCATCTACTTGGATAAACATATCCAAATCATGCGGGAAATGTTGACAACAAAAAGTCGACCGTAGGATCTATTTCTCCCCTGGTCTAGTGGTGCAATCTCATGGTTATCTTGTTTGTAAAGGAGTGTGGCATTATCTGCCGCTACAACTAGAGCACGTTGCACCAACAACAAAGGTATGCAAAGAAAACATGCGGCTAACTCGTTTGGTGGGGAGACTTGGGCCTTAGTAAAGGCATCTCCTTATTGTGTAGTGACAGTGAGATTACCATCTTCCTAGCAAATAATCCTCTCTTTCATGCGGAAAACAAGCACATAGAAGTGAGATATCACTTAATTTGCACAGTACTCGAGAACAAGCAACTTTAAGACCGATGGTAACCCTACAAAAAAACTTACTCACCAAGAGTCTACCCTTCGAAAAAAATTCACATTACAAGGAGTTGATGGGCATTGGGTGAGGGTACCTCAAATAACCTCTTATTCGTTTGTCTCCCTCAAAGGCATATATTGACCTTTGAGCGGGAGGCCGTTGGGATAAAGACTAGTGCGGATGGCTACCCATCTTACTGGCTAACCCTAATTATACATGCGCGTACTCATTCTTTATTCTTTCAATAACGAGTAATAAAGCGGTGCTTACAATAGAGCTATCGAGGGTACCACAAACATAGCGTCATCTTTGTGTGCGGTTGCATGCGTGTACACGTGCGCAATCTCGAGCTCCCTTGTTGCTCCATCAAGTACTTCTAGAAACAAAGGCAAATGAAAGAATTTTTGCCTCAAAATAGAAAAACTAGACTCTCTTAGGAGATTGGACAAGGTAGGTGGTCATTTAAGAAAACTGGACAAAGTTTTAGGGAAATATGGTAGGGTGTAGGCTAGGATTGAGTAGGGTATAGTTTAGAATAAAGTAATGTAGTACGAAATAATTTGGAGAGAATGTACTTGATTCTCTCAGTTGTGTGCCGTTGTCGGGACTACCCCCTACTTATATAGGGACATGTGAAAACCATCTTCCTAGTAAAGAATCCTCAGTTATATGCCGTTGTCAAGGTTACCATCTTCCTAGCAAAGAATCCTCTCTCCCATGTGAAAACCAAGCGCATAGAAGTGAGGCATCAATTAATTTTCCAAGTACTGGAGGACAAACAACTTTAAGACCGATGGTAACCCTGCAAAAAAGCTTACTCACCAAGAATCTACCCTTTGAAAAAATTTCATATTATAGGGAGTTGATGGGCATTTGGCGCAGGTACCTCAAATAGCCTCTTATTCGTTCGTCTCCCTCAAAGGCACATTGACCTTTGAGTAGGAGGTCGTTGGGATAAAGACTAATGTGGATAGCTGCCCATCTTACTGACTAACCCTAATTAATTATACATGTGCGTACTGATTCTTTATTCTTTCAATAATAAGTAATAAAGCAGTGCCTACAATAGAGCTCTCGAGGGTACCACAAACATAGTGTCATCTCTGTGTGTCAATGCGTGCACGCACGCGCGCGCAATCTCAAGTCCCCTTGTTGCTCCACCGAGTACTTCTAGAAACAAAGGCGAAAAAAAGAATTTTTTTGCTCAAAAGAGCAAAACTTGACTCTCTTAGGAGATTGGACAAGGTCAATATTGGGTCATTTAAGCAAACTAGACAAACTCTCAGGGCAATATGGTAGGGTGCAGGCTACAATTGAGTAGGGTATAGTTTAGAATAAAGCAATGTGGTATGGAAAAATTTGGGGAGTAGGTGCTTGATTCTCCCAATTGCGTGCAGTTGTCGAGACTACCCCCTACTTTTATAGGGACCTCTAGCCCTCACTTTCAACCATCTACAACGACCATTCAATCCCTCTATCTTTGGCTTAGCTATTCTAGGTTAGTTAACTTTGGCTATGAGTGGTTTAATTGTTGTAGAATTTAGTCGATTTTTGCATACTATGGTTCATTATTGTGGATATGACTCTTTCCTTGCCCTTTAGTTTAGTGGGTAGCAGGCTCTTTTCACTTGTGTGCGTCTAGCTTTTTCTAAAGGCTTGCAGCAAGCAATGGCTAACGATAAACCTAAGTGGGAGATAGAGCTATGCGATCTAAAATGGATTCCATTATGAACGATCAAACTTGGAAGTTGGTCCCTTTGCCAGAAGGCAAACATGATTCTCCACTCAAGTGGATCGATCGATAAGTGAAAGGTTACACGCCACACTAAATCAAAGTAGGTTAGTGGAAGAAGGTTTTACGTAAGAAAAAGGTGCGGACCTTGACGAGACCTTTTTGCACGTGGTGAGATTGACTACTTTTCATACTGTGTTTGCCTTGATGGCCAAGGATGGCATGGACCTTGTACAATTGCATTCGGGATGCTATTTTGCACAGTGACCTTCATGACGAGATCTACATGCAACAATGGCCAGAAGGTTTTGTGTAACATGGTAAAGAAAAGCCTGTCTAATTTGCAAGCTAAGAAAGAGTCTTTAGGGATGGATCATAGTACGCCCCAAGGAATGGTACAACAATTCTAATATCTTCGTGTAGTCTGAGGGCTACAGGAGAAGTAATGCTTGCACACCATTGCTCACACACTAGAGAGCTAAAGATGGCAACTTGATAATGTCGATTTTCTATGTGGATGATATATTGACAGCTGGAAAGAAGCAGTTATGAGATTGATGCCCTAACGAAAAGGCAAATGAGAACATTCGAAATAAAGAATTTGGGACATGAAAATCGCATTCTTGGTATATGCATAATCAAGGGCAAAACAAAGAGATCGTTCTATCTGTCCACCAAAAGATTATGCCTGTGAAGTGTTATAACATTTTAATATTAGGGATAGAACAAAGAGATTGCTATGTCTATCTCACACAAGGATTATGTCAGTAAAGTGATATACAACATTTCGATACGGAGGGAGGGGAGATAATCAGTACTCCATTTCCTCCATATGTAAAAATGTGTGTGGATGATTGTCCCAAATGTGATGAGGAGAGAGCACTAAAATGGCTAAGGTTCCAGATTCATCATGTGCGGGTAGCCTCATGTATGCTATATATAATTGCCACTTAAGTGCTTCCATTGCTTTTGCATTGGGAATAGTGAGTAGGTACATATCAAAGGAAGCATTGGGAAGTAGTGAAAGGTACTTGAGTGGCACAGAAGGTATGTCTATACGGGAGGAGTAGCAATCATCTACTTGGATAAACATATCCAAATCATGCGGGAAATGTTGACAACAAAAAGTCGACCGTAGGATCTATTTCCCCCCTGGTCTAGTGGTGCAATCTCATGGTTATCTTGTTTGTAAAGGAGTGTGGCATTATCTGCCGCTACAACTAGAGCACGTTGCACCAACAACAAAGGTATGCAAAGAAAACATGCGGCTTACTCGTTTGGTGGGGAGACTTGGGCCTTAGTAAAGGCATGTCCTTATTGTGTAGTGACAGTGAGATTACCATCTTCCTAGCAAATAATCCTCTCTTTCATGCGGAAAACAAGCACATAGAAGTGAGATATCACTTCATTTGCACAGTACTCGAGAACAAGCAACTTTAAGACCGATGGTAACCCTACAAAAAAACTTACTCACCAAGAGTCTACCCTTCGAAAAAAATTCACATTACAAGGAGTTGATGGGCATTGGGTGAGGGTACCTCAAATAACCTCTTATTCGTTTGTCTCCCTCAAAGGCATATATTGACCTTTGAGCGGGAGGCCGTTGGGATAAAGACTAGTGCGGATGGCTACCCATCTTACTGGCTAACCCTAATTATACATGCGCGTACTCATTCTTTATTCTTTCAATAACGAGTAATAAAGCGGTGCTTACAATAGAGCTATCGAGGGTACCACAAACATAGCGTCATCTTTGTGTGCGGTTGCATGCGTGTACACGTGCGCAATCTCGAGCTCCCTTGTTGCTCCATCAAGTACTTCTAGAAACAAAGGCAAATGAAAGAATTTTTGCCTCAAAATAGAAAAACTAGACTCTCTTAGGAGATTGGACAAGGTAGGTGGTCATTTAAGAAAACTGGACAAAGTTTTAGGGAAATATGGTAGGGTGTAGGCTAGGATTGAGTAGGGTATAGTTTAGAATAAAGTAATGTAGTACGGAATAATTTGGAGAGAATGTACTTGATTCTCTCAGTTGTGTGCCGTTGTCGGGACTACCCCCTACTTATATAGGGACATGTGAAAACCATCTTCCTAGTAAAGAATCCTCAGTTATATGCCGTTGTCAAGGTTACCATCTTCCTAGCAAAGAATCCTCTCTCCCATGTGAAAACCAAGCGCATAGAAGTGAGGCATCAATTAATTTTCCAAGTACTCGAGGACAAACAACTTTAAGACCGATGGTAACCCTGCAAAAAAGCTTACTCACCAAGAATCTACCCTTTGAAAGAATTTCATATTATAGGGAGTTGATGGGCATTTGGCGCAGGTACCTCAAATAGCCTCTTATTCGTTCGTCTCCCTCAAAGGCACATTGACCTTTGAGTAGGAGGTCGTTGGGATAAAGACTAATGTGGATAGCTGCCCATCTTACTGACTAACCCTAATTAATTATACATGTGCGTACTGATTCTTTATTCTTTCAATAATAAGTAATAAAGCAGTGCCTACAATAGAGCTCTCGAGGGTACCACAAACATAGTGTCATCTCTGTGTGTCAATGCGTGCACGCACGCGCGCGCAATCTCAAGTCCCCTTGTTGCTCCACCGAGTACTTCTAGAAACAAAGGCGAAAAAAAGAATTTTTTTGCTCAAAAGAGCAAAACTTGACTCTCTTAGGAGATTGGACAAGGTCAATATTGGGTCATTTAAGCAAACTAGACAAACTCTCAGGGCAATATGGTAGGGTGCAGGCTACAATTGAGTAGGGTATAGTTTAGAATAAAGCAATGTGGTATGGAAAAATTTGGGGAGTAGGTGCTTGATTCTCCCAATTGCGTGCAGTTGTCGAGACTACCCCCTACTTTTATAGGGACCTCTAGCCCTCACTTTCAACCATCTACAACGACCATTCAATCCCTCTATCTTTGGCTTAGCTATTCTAGGTTAGTTAACTTTGGCTATGAGTGGTTTAATTGTTGTAGAATTTAGTCGATTTTTGCATACTATGGTTCATTATTGTGGATATGACTCTTTCCTTGCCCTTTAGTTTAGTGGGTAGCAGGCTCTTTTCACTTGTGTGCGTCTAGCTTTTTCTAAAGGCTTGCAGCAAGCAATGGCTAACGATAAACCTAAGTGGGAGATAGAGCTATGCGATCTAAAATGGATTCCATTATGAACGATCAAACTTGGAAGTTGGTCCCTTTGCCAGAAGGCAAACATGATTCTCCACTCAAGTGGATCGATCGATAAGTGAAAGGTTACACGCCACACTAAATCAAAGTAGGTTAGTGGAAGAAGGTTTTACGTAAGAAAAAGGTGCGGACCTTGACGAGACCTTTTTGCACGTGGTGAGATTGACTACTTTTCATACTGTGTTTGCCTTGATGGCCAAGGATGGCATGGACCTTGTACAATTGCATTCGGGATGCTATTTTGCACAGTGACCTTCATGACGAGATCTACATGCAACAATGGCCAGAAGGTTTTGTGTAACATGGTAAAGAAAAGCCTGTCTAATTTGCAAGCTAAGAAAGAGTCTTTAGGGATGGATCATAGTACGCCCCAAGGAATGGTACAACAATTCTAATATCTTCGTGTAGTCTGAGGGCTACAGGAGAAGTAATGCTTGCACACCATTGCTCACACACTAGAGAGCTAAAGATGGCAACTTGATAATGTCGATTTTCTATGTGGATGATATATTGACAGCTGGAAAGAAGCAGTTATGAGATTGATGCCCTAACGAAAAGGCAAATGAGAACATTCGAAATAAAGAATTTGGGACATGAAAATCGCATTCTTGGTATATGCATAATCAAGGGCAAAACAAAGAGATCGTTCTATCTGTCCACCAAAAGATTATGCCTGTGAAGTGTTATAACATTTTAATATTAGGGATAGAACAAAGAGATTGCTATGTCTATCTCACACAAGGATTATGTCAGTAAAGTGATATACAACATTTCGATACGGAGGGAGGGGAGATAATCAGTACTCCATTTCCTCCATATGTAAAAATGTGTGTGGATGATTGTCCCAAATGTGATGAGGAGAGAGCACTAAAATGGCTAAGGTTCCAGATTCATCATGTGCGGGTAGCCTCATGTATGCTATATATAATTGCCACTTAAGTGCTTCCATTGCTTTTGCATTGGGAATAGTGAGTAGGTACATATCAAAGGAAGCATTGGGAAGTAGTGAAAGGTACTTGAGTGGCACAGAAGGTATGTCTATACGGGAGGAGTAGCAATCATCTACTTGGATAAACATATCCAAATCATGCGGGAAATGTTGACAACAAAAAGTCGACCGTAGGATCTATTTCCCCCCTGGTCTAGTGGTGCAATCTCATGGTTATCTTGTTTGTAAAGGAGTGTGGCATTATCTGCCGCTACAACTAGAGCACGTTGCACCAACAACAAAGGTATGCAAAGAAAACATGCGGCTTACTCGTTTGGTGGGGAGACTTGGGCCTTAGTAAAGGCATGTCCTTATTGTGTAGTGACAGTGAGATTACCATCTTCCTAGCAAATAATCCTCTCTTTCATGCGGAAAACAAGCACATAGAAGTGAGATATCACTTAATTTGCACAGTACTCGAGAACAAGCAACTTTAAGACCGATGGTAACCCTACAAAAAAACTTACTCACCAAGAGTCTACCCTTCGAAAAAAATTCACATTACAAGGAGTTGATGGGCATTGGGTGAGGGTACCTCAAATAACCTCTTATTCGTTTGTCTCCCTCAAAGGCATATATTGACCTTTGAGCGGGAGGCCGTTGGGATAAAGACTAGTGCGGATGGCCACCCATCTTACTGGCTAACCCTAATTATACATGCGCGTACTCATTCTTTATTCTTTCAATAACGAGTAATAAAGCGGTGCTTACAATAGAGCTATCGGGGGTACCACAAACATAGCGTCATCTTTGTGTGCGGTTGCATGCGTGTACACGTGCGCAATCTCGAGCTCCCTTGTTGCTCCATCAAGTACTTCTAGAAACAAAGGCAAATGAAAGAATTTTTGCCTCAAAATAGAAAAACTAGACTCTCTTAGGAGATTGGACAAGGTAGGTGGTCATTTAAGAAAACTGGACAAAGTTTTAGGGAAATATGGTAGGGTGTAGGCTAGGATTGAGTAGGGTATAGTTTAGAATAAAGTAATGTAGTACGGAATAATTTGGAGAGAATGTACTTGATTCTCTCAGTTGTGTGCCGTTGTCGGGACTACCCCCTACTTATATAGGGACATGTGAAAACCATCTTCCTAGTAAAGAATCCTCAGTTATATGCCGTTGTCAAGGTTACCATCTTCCTAGCAAAGAATCCTCTCTCCCATGTGAAAACCAAGCGCATAGAAGTGAGGCATCAATTAATTTTCCAAGTACTCGAGGACAAACAACTTTAAGACCGATGGTAACCCTGCAAAAAAGCTTACTCACCAAGAATCTACCCTTTGAAAAAATTTCATATTATAGGGAGTTGATGGGCATTTGGCGCAGGTACCTCAAATAGCCTCTTATTCGTTCGTCCCCCTCAAAGGCACATTGACCTTTGAGTAGGAGGTCGTTGGGATAAAGACTAATGTGGATAGCTGCCCATCTTACTGACTAACCCTAATTATACATGTGCGTACTGATTCTTTATTCTTTCAATAATAAGTAATAAAGCCGTGCCTACAATAGAGCTCTCGAGGGTACCACAAACATAGTGTCATCTCTGTGTGTCAATGCGTGCACGCACGCGCGCGCAATCTCAAGTCCCCTTGTTGCTCCACCGAGTACTTCTAGAAATAAAGGCGAAAAAATGAATTTTTTTGCTCAAAAGAGCAAAACTTGACTCTCTTAGGAGATTGGACAAGGTCAATATTGGGTCATTTAAGCAAACTAGACAAACTCTCAGGGCAATATGGTAGGGTGCAGGCTACAATTGAGTAGGGTATAGTTTAGAATAAAGCAATGTGGTATGGAAAAATTTGGGGAGTAGGTGCTTGATTCTCCCAATTGCGTGCAGTTGTCGAGACTACCCCCTACTTTTATAGGGACCTCTAGCCCTCACTTTCAACCATCTACAACGACCATTCAATCCCTCTATCTTTGGCTTAGCTATTCTAGGTTAGTTAACTTTGGCTATGAGTGGTTTAATTGTTGTAGAATTTAGTCGATTTTTGCATACTATGGTTCATTATTGTGGATATGACTCTTTCCTTGCCCTTTAGTTTAGTGGGTAGCAGGCTCTTTTCACTTGTGTGCGTCTAGCTTTTTCTAAAGGCTTGCAGCAAGCAATGGCTAACGATAAACCTAAGTGGGAGATAGAGCTATGCGATCTAAAATGGATTCCATTATGAACGATCAAACTTGGAAGTTGGTCCCTTTGCCAGAAGGCAAACATGATTCTCCACTCAAGTGGATCGATCGATAAGTGAAAGGTTACACGCCACACTAAATCAAAGTAGGTTAGTGGAAGAAGGTTTTACGTAAGAAAAAGGTGCGGACCTTGACGAGACCTTTTTGCACGTGGTGAGATTGACTACTTTTCATACTGTGTTTGCCTTGATGGCCAAGGATGGCATGGACCTTGTACAATTGCATTCGGGATGCTATTTTGCACAGTGACCTTCATGACGAGATCTACATGCAACAATGGCCAGAAGGTTTTGTGTAACATGGTAAAGAAAAGCCTGTCTAATTTGCAAGCTAAGAAAGAGTCTTTAGGGATGGATCATAGTACGCCCCAAGGAATGGTACAACAATTCTAATATCTTCGTGTAGTCTGAGGGCTACAGGAGAAGTAATGCTTGCACACCATTGCTCACACACTAGAGAGCTAAAGATGGCAACTTGATAATGTCGATTTTCTATGTGGATGATATATTGACAGCTGGAAAGAAGCAGTTATGAGATTGATGCCCTAACGAAAAGGCAAATGAGAACATTCGAAATAAAGAATTTGGGACATGAAAATCGCATTCTTGGTATATGCATAATCAAGGGCAAAACAAAGAGATCGTTCTATCTGTCCACCAAAAGATTATGCCTGTGAAGTGTTATAACATTTTAATATTAGGGATAGAACAAAGAGATTGCTATGTCTATCTCACACAAGGATTATGTCAGTAAAGTGATATACAACATTTCGATACGGAGGGAGGGGAGATAATCAATACTCCATTTCCTCCATATGTAAAAATGTGTGTGGATGATTGTCCCAAATGTGATGAGGAGAGAGCACTAAAATGGCTAAGGTTCCAGATTCATCATGTGCGGGTAGCCTCATGTATGCTATATATAATTGCCACTTAAGTGCTTACATTGCTTTTGCATTGGGAATAGTGAGTAGGTACATATCAAAGGAAGCATTGGGAAGTAGTGAAAGGTACTTGAGTGGCACAGAAGGTATGTCTATACGGGAGGAGTAGCAATCATCTACTTGGATAAACATATCCAAATCATGCGGGAAATGTTGACAACAAAAAGTCGACCGTAGGATCTATTTCTCCCCTGGTCTAGTGGTGCAATCTCATGGTTATCTTGTTTGTAAAGGAGTGTGGCATTATCTGCCGCTACAACTAGAGCACGTTGCACCAACAACAAAGGTATGCAAAGAAAACATGCGGCTTACTCGTTTGGTGGGGAGACTTGGGCCTTAGTAAAGGCATCTCCTTATTGTGTAGTGACAGTGAGATTACCATCTTCCTAGCAAATAATCCTCTCTTTCATGCGGAAAACAAGCACATAGAAGTGAGATATCACTTAATTTGCACAGTACTCGAGAACAAGCAACTTTAAGACCGATGGTAACCCTACAAAAAAACTTACTCACCAAGAGTCTACCCTTCGAAAAAAATTCACATTACAAGGAGTTGATGGGCATTGGGTGAGGGTACCTCAAATAACCTCTTATTCCTTTGTCTCCCTCAAAGGCATATATTGACCTTTGAGCGGGAGGCCGTTGGGATAAAGACTAGTGCGGATGGCTACCCATCTTACTGGCTAACCCTAATTATACATGCGCGTACTCATTCTTTATTCTTTCAATAACGAGTAATAAAGCGGTGCTTACAATAGAGCTATCGAGGGTACCACAAACATAGCGTCATCTTTGTGTGCGGTTGCATGCGTGTACACGTGCGCAATCTCGAGCTCCCTTGTTGCTCCATCAAGTACTTCTAGAAACAAAGGCAAATGAAAGAATTTTTGCCTCAAAATAGAAAAACTAGACTCTCTTAGGAGATTGGACAAGGTAGGTGGTCATTTAAGAAAACTGGACAAAGTTTTAGGGAAATATGGTAGGGTGTAGGCTAGGATTGAGTAGGGTATAGTTTAGAATAAAGTAATGTAGTACGGAATAATTTGGAGAGAATGTACTGGATTCTCTCAGTTGTGTGCCGTTGCCGGGACTACCCCCTACTTATATAGGGACATGTGAAAACCATCTTCCTAGTAAAGAATCCTCAGTTATATGCCGTTGTCAAGGTTACCATCTTCCTAGCAAAGAATCCTCTCTCCCATGTGAAAACCAAGCGCATAGAAGTGAGGCATCAATTAATTTTCCAAGTACTCGAGGACAAACAACTTTAAGACCGATGGTAACCCTGCAAAAAAGCTTACTCACCAAGAATCTACCCTTTGAAAAAATTTCATATTATAGGGAGTTGATGGGCATTTGGCGCAGGTACCTCAAATAGCCTCTTATTCGTTCGTCTCCCTCAAAGGCACATTGACCTTTGAGTAGGAGGTCGTTGGGATAAAGACTAATGTGGATAGCTGCCCATCTTACTGACTAACCCTAATTATACATGTGCGTACTGATTCTTTATTCTTTCAATAATAAGTAATAAAGCCGTGCCTACAATAGAGCTCTCGAGGGTACCACAAACATAGTGTCATCTCTGTGTGTCAATGCGTGCACGCACGCGCGCGCAATCTCAAGTCCCCTTGTTGCTCCACCGAGTACTTCTAGAAACAAAGGCGAAAAAAAGAATTTTTTTGCTCAAAAGAGCAAAACTTGACTCTCTTAGGAGATTGGACAAGGTCAATATTGGGTCATTTAAGCAAACTAGACAAAGTCTCAGGGCAATATGGTAGGGTGCAGGCTACAATTGAGTAGGGTATAGTTTAGAATAAAGCAATGTGGTATGGAAAAATTTGGGGAGTAGGTGCTTGATTCTCCCAATTGCGTGCAGTTGTCGAGACTACCCCCTACTTTTATAGGGACCTCTAGCCCTCACTTTCAACCATCTACAACGACCATTCAATCCCTCTATCTTTGGCTTAGCTATTCTAGGTTAGTTAACTTTGGCTATGAGTGGTTTAATTGTTGTAGAATTTAGTCGATTTTTGCATACTATGGTTCATTATTGTGGATATGACTCTTTCCTTGCCCTTTAGTTTAGTGGGTAGCAGGCTCTTTTCACTTGTGTGCGTCTAGCTTTTTCTAAAGGCTTGCAGCAAGCAATGGCTAACGATAAACCTAAGTGGGAGATAGAGCTATGCGATCTAAAATGGATTCCATTATGAACGATCAAACTTGGAAGTTGGTCCCTTTGCCAGAAGGCAAACATGATTCTCCACTCAAGTGGATCGATCGATAAGTGAAAGGTTACACGCCACACTAAATCAAAGTAGGTTAGTGGAAGAAGGTTTTACGTAAGAAAAAGGTGCGGACCTTGACGAGACCTTTTTGCACGTGGTGAGATTGACTACTTTTCATACTGTGTTTGCCTTGATGGCCAAGGATGGCATGGACCTTGTACAATTGCATTCGGGATGCTATTTTGCACAGTGACCTTCATGACGAGATCTACATGCAACAATGGCCAGAAGGTTTTGTGTAACATGGTAAAGAAAAGCCTGTCTAATTTGCAAGCTAAGAAAGAGTCTTTAGGGATGGATCATAGTACGCCCCAAGGAATGGTACAACAATTCTAATATCTTCGTGTAGTCTGAGGGCTACAGGAGAAGTAATGCTTGCACACCATTGCTCACACACTAGAGAGCTAAAGATGGCAACTTGATAATGTCGATTTTCTATGTGGATGATATATTGACAGCTGGAAAGAAGCAGTTATGAGATTGATGCCCTAACGAAAAGGCAAATGAGAACATTCGAAATAAAGAATTTGGGACATGAAAATCGCATTCTTGGTATATGCATAATCAAGGGCAAAACAAAGAGATCGTTCTATCTGTCCACCAAAAGATTATGCCTGTGAAGTGTTATAACATTTTAATATTAGGGATAGAACAAAGAGATTGCTATGTCTATCTCACACAAGGATTATGTCAGTAAAGTGATATACAACATTTCGATACGGAGGGAGGGGAGATAATCAATACTCCATTTCCTCCATATGTAAAAATGTGTGTGGATGATTGTCCCAAATGTGATGAGGAGAGAGCACTAAAATGGCTAAGGTTCCAGATTCATCATGTGCGGGTAGCCTCATGTATGCTATATATAATTGCCACTTAAGTGCTTACATTGCTTTTGCATTGGGAATAGTGAGTAGGTACATATCAAAGGAAGCATTGGGAAGTAGTGAAAGGTACTTGAGTGGCACAGAAGGTATGTCTATACGGGAGGAGTAGCAATCATCTACTTGGATAAACATATCCAAATCATGCGGGAAATGTTGACAACAAAAAGTCGACCGTAGGATCTATTTCTCCCCTGGTCTAGTGGTGCAATCTCATGGTTATCTTGTTTGTAAAGGAGTGTGGCATTATCTGCCGCTACAACTAGAGCACGTTGCACCAACAACAAAGGTATGCAAAGAAAACATGCGGCTTACTCGTTTGGTGGGGAGACTTGGGCCTTAGTAAAGGCATCTCCTTATTGTGTAGTGACAGTGAGATTACCATCTTCCTAGCAAATAATCCTCTCTTTCATGCGGAAAACAAGCACATAGAAGTGAGATATCACTTAATTTGCACAGTACTCGAGAACAAGCAACTTTAAGACCGATGGTAACCCTACAAAAAAACTTACTCACCAAGAGTCTACCCTTCGAAAAAAATTCACATTACAAGGAGTTGATGGGCATTGGGTGAGGGTACCTCAAATAACCTCTTATTCCTTTGTCTCCCTCAAAGGCATATATTGACCTTTGAGCGGGAGGCCGTTGGGATAAAGACTAGTGCGGATGGCTACCCATCTTACTGGCTAACCCTAATTACACATGCGCGTACTCATTCTTTATTCTTTCAATAACGAGTAATAAAGCGGTGCTTACAATAGAGCTATCGAGGGTACCACAAACATAGCGTCATCTTTGTGTGCGGTTGCATGCGTGTACACGTGCGCAATCTCGAGCTCCCTTGTTGCTCCATCAAGTACTTCTAGAAACAAAGGCAAATGAAAGAATTTTTGCCTCAAAATAGAAAAACTAGACTCTCTTAGGAGATTGGACAAGGTAGGTGGTCATTTAAGAAAACTGGACAAAGTTTTAGGGAAATATGGTAGGGTGTAGGCTAGGATTGAGTAGGGTATAGTTTAGAATAAAGTAATGTAGTACGGAATAATTTGGAGAGAATGTACTTGATTCTCTCAGTTGTGTGCCGTTGTCGGGACTACCCCCTACTTATATAGGGACATGTGAAAACCATCTTCCTAGTAAAGAATCCTCAGTTATATGCCGTTGTCAAGGTTACCATCTTCCTAGCAAAGAATCCTCTCTCCCATGTGAAAACCAAGCGCATAGAAGTGAGGCATCAATTAATTTTCCAAGTACTCGAGGACAAACAACTTTAAGACCGATGGTAACCCTGCAAAAAAGCTTACTCACCAAGAATCTACCCTTTGAAAAAATTTCATATTATAGGGAGTTGATGGGCATTTGGCGCAGGTACCTCAAATAGCCTCTTATTCGTTCGTCTCCCTCAAAGGCACATTGACCTTTGAGTAGGAGGTCGTTGGGATAAAGACTAATGTGGATAGCTGCCCATCTTACTCACTAACCCTAATTATACATGTGCGTACTGATTCTTTATTCTTTCAATAATAAGTAATAAAGCAGTGCTTACAATAGAGCTCTCGAGGGTACCACAAACATAGTGTCATCTCTGTGTGTCAATGCGTGCACGCACGCGCGCGCAATCTCAAGTCCCCTTGTTGCTCCACCGAGTACTTCTAGAAACAAAGGCGAAAAAAAGAATTTTTTTGCTCAAAAGAGCAAAACTTGACTCTCTTAGGAGATTGGACAAGGTCAATATTGGGTCATTTAAGCAAACTAGACAAACTCTCAGGGCAATATGGTAGGGTGCAGGCTACAATTGAGTAGGGTATAGTTTAGAATAAAGCAATGTGGTATGGAAAAATTTGGGGAGTAGGTGCTTGATTCTCCCAATTGCGTGCAGTTGTCGAGACTACCCCCTACTTTTATAGGGACCTCTAGCCCTCACTTTCAACCATCTACAACGACCATTCAATCCCTCTATCTTTGGCTTAGCTATTCTAGGTTAGTTAACTTTGGCTATGAGTGGTTTAATTGTTGTAGAATTTAGTCGATTTTTGCATACTATGGTTCATTATTGTGGATATGACTCTTTCCTTGCCCTTTAGTTTAGTGGGTAGCAGGCTCTTTTCACTTGTGTGCGTCTAGCTTTTTCTAAAGGCTTGCAGCAAGCAATGGCTAACGATAAACCTAAGTGGGAGATAGAGCTATGCGATCTAAAATGGATTCCATTATGAACGATCAAACTTGGAAGTTGGTCCCTTTGCCAGAAGGCAAACATGATTCTCCACTCAAGTGGATCGATCGATAAGTGAAAGGTTACACGCCACACTAAATCAAAGTAGGTTAGTGGAAGAAGGTTTTACGTAAGAAAAAGGTGCGGACCTTGACGAGACCTTTTTGCACGTGGTGAGATTGACTACTTTTCATACTGTGTTTGCCTTGATGGCCAAGGATGGCATGGACCTTGTACAATTGCATTCGGGATGCTATTTTGCACAGTGACCTTCATGACGAGATCTACATGCAACAATGGCCAGAAGGTTTTGTGTAACATGGTAAAGAAAAGCCTGTCTAATTTGCAAGCTAAGAAAGAGTCTTTAGGGATGGATCATAGTACGCCCCAAGGAATGGTACAACAATTCTAATATCTTCGTGTAGTCTGAGGGCTACAGGAGAAGTAATGCTTGCACACCATTGCTCACACACTAGAGAGCTAAAGATGGCAACTTGATAATGTCGATTTTCTATGTGGATGATATATTGACAGCTGGAAAGAAGCAGTTATGAGATTGATGCCCTAACGAAAAGGCAAATGAGAACATTCGAAATAAAGAATTTGGGACATGAAAATCGCATTCTTGGTATATGCATAATCAAGGGCAAAACAAAGAGATCGTTCTATCTGTCCACCAAAAGATTATGCCTGTGAAGTGTTATAAAATTTTAATATTAGGGATAGAACAAAGAGATTGCTATGTCTATCTCACACAAGGATTATGTCAGTAAAGTGATATACAACATTTCAATACGGAGGGAGGGGAGATAATCAATACTCCATTTCCTCCATATGTAAAAATGTGTGTGGATGATTGTCCCAAATGTGATGAGGAGAGAGCACTAAAATGGCTAAGGTTCCAGATTCATCATGTGCGGGTAGCCTCATGTATGCTATATATAATTGCCACTTAAGTGCTTACATTGCTTTTGCATTGGGAATAGTGAGTAGGTACATATCAAAGGAAGCATTGGGAAGTAGTGAAAGGTACTTGAGTGGCACAGAAGGTATGTCTATACGGGAGGAGTAGCAATCATCTACTTGGATAAACATATCCAAATCATGCGGGAAATGTTGACAACAAAAAGTCGACCGTAGGATCTATTTCTCCCCTGGTCTAGTGGTGCAATCTCATGGTTATCTTGTTTGTAAAGGAGTGTGGCATTATCTGCCGCTACAACTAGAGCACGTTGCACCAACAACAAAGGTATGCAAAGAAAACATGCGGCTTACTCGTTTGGTGGGGAGACTTGGGCCTTAGTAAAGGCATGTCCTTATTGTGTAGTGACAGTGAGATTACCATCTTCCTAGCAAATAATCCTCTCTTTCATGCGGAAAACAAGCACATAGAAGTGAGATATCACTTAATTTGCACAGTACTCGAGAACAAGCAACTTTAAGACCGATGGTAACCCTACAAAAAAACTTACTCACCAAGAGTCTACCCTTCGAAAAAAATTCACATTACAAGGAGTTGATGGGCATTGGGTGAGGGTACCTCAAATAACCTCTTATTCGTTTGTCTCCCTCAAAGGCATATATTGACCTTTGAGCGGGAGGCCGTTGGGATAAAGACTAGTGCGGATGGCTACCCATCTTACTGGCTAACCCTAATTATACATGCGCGTACTCATTCTTTATTCTTTCAATAACGAGTAATAAAGCGGTGCTTACAATAGAGCTATCGAGGGTACCACAAACATAGCGTCATCTTTGTGTGCGGTTGCATGCGTGTACACGTGCGCAATCTCGAGCTCCCTTGTTGCTCCATCAAGTACTTCTAGAAACAAAGGCAAATGAAAGAATTTTTGCCTCAAAATAGAAAAACTAGACTCTCTTAGGAGATTGGACAAGGTAGGTGGTCATTTAAGAAAACTGGACAAAGTTTTAGGGAAATATGGTAGGGTGTAGGCTAGGATTGAGTAGGGTATAGTTTAGAATAAAGTAATGTAGTACGGAATAATTTGGAGAGAATGTACTGGATTCTCTCAGTTGTGTGCCGTTGTCGGGACTACCCCCTACTTATATAGGGACATGTGAAAACCATCTTCCTAGTAAAGAATCCTCAGTTATATGCCGTTGTCAAGGTTACCATCTTCCTAGCAAAGAATCCTCTCTCCCATGTGAAAACCAAGCGCATAGAAGTGAGGCATCAATTAATTTTCCAAGTACTCGAGGACAAACAACTTTAAGACCGATGGTAACCCTGCAAAAAAGCTTACTCACCAAGAATCTACCCTTTGAAAAAATTTCATATTATAGGGAGTTGATGGGCATTTGGCGCAGGTACCTCAAATAGCCTCTTATTCGTTCGTCTCCCTCAAAGGCACATTGACCTTTGAGTAGGAGGTCGTTGGGATAAAGACTAATGTGGATAGCTGCCCATCTTACTGACTAACCCTAATTATACATGTGCGTACTGATTCTTTATTCTTTCAATAATAAGTAATAAAGCCGTGCCTACAATAGAGCTCTCGAGGGTACCACAAACATAGTGTCATCTCTGTGTGTCAATGCGTGCACGCACGCGCGCGCAATCTCAAGTCCCCTTGTTGCTCCACCGAGTACTTCTAGAAACAAAGGCGAAAAAAAGAATTTTTTTGCTCAAAAGAGCAAAACTTGACTCTCTTAGGAGATTGGACAAGGTCAATATTGGGTCATTTAAGCAAACTAGACAAACTCTCAGGGCAATATGGTAGGGTGCAGGATACAATTGAGTAGGGTATAGTTTAGAATAAAGCAATGTGGTATGGAAAAATTTGGGGAGTAGGTGCTTGATTCTCCCAATTGCGTGCAGTTGTCGAGACTACCCCCTACTTTTATAGGGACCTCTAGCCCTCACTTTCAACCATCTACAACGACCATTCAATCCCTCTATCTTTGGCTTAGCTATTCTAGGTTAGTTAACTTTGGCTATGAGTGGTTTAATTGTTGTAGAATTTAGTCGATTTTTGCATACTATGGTTCATTATTGTGGATATGACTCTTTCCTTGCCCTTTAGTTTAGTGGGTAGCAGGCTCTTTTCACTTGTGTGCGTCTAGCTTTTTCTAAAGGCTTGCAGCAAGCAATGGCTAACGATAAACCTAAGTGGGAGATAGAGCTATGCGATCTAAAATGGATTCCATTATGAACGATCAAACTTGGAAGTTGGTCCCTTTGCCAGAAGGCAAACATGATTCTCCACTCAAGTGGATCGATCGATAAGTGAAAGGTTACACGCCACACTAAATCAAAGTAGGTTAGTGGAAGAAGGTTTTACGTAAGAAAAAGGTGCGGACCTTGACGAGACCTTTTTGCACGTGGTGAGATTGACTACTTTTCATACTGTGTTTGCCTTGATGGCCAAGGATGGCATGGACCTTGTACAATTGCATTCGGGATGCTATTTTGCACAGTGACCTTCATGACGAGATCTACATGCAACAATGGCCAGAAGGTTTTGTGTAACATGGTAAAGAAAAGCCTGTCTAATTTGCAAGCTAAGAAAGAGTCTTTAGGGATGGATCATAGTACGCCCCAAGGAATGGTACAACAATTCTAATATCTTCGTGTAGTCTGAGGGCTACAGGAGAAGTAATGCTTGCACAC
Organism: Lygodium microphyllum; assembly: GCF_053477565.2. Classification (NCBI taxonomy): domain Eukaryota; kingdom Viridiplantae; phylum Streptophyta; class Polypodiopsida; order Schizaeales; family Lygodiaceae; genus Lygodium; species Lygodium microphyllum. The sequence goes on from NC_141137.1 coordinate 23,648,490, forward strand.
CATTGCTCACACACTAGAGAGCTAAAGATGGCAACTTGATAATGTCGATTTTCTATGTGGATGATATATTGACAGCTGGAAAGAAGCAGTTATGAGATTGATGCCCTAACGAAAAGGCAAATGAGAACATTCGAAATAAAGAATTTGGGACATGAAAATCGCATTCTTGGTATATGCATAATCAAGGGCAAAACAAAGAGATCGTTCTATCTGTCCACCAAAAGATTATGCCTGTGAAGTGTTATAACATTTTAATATTAGGGATAGAACAAAGAGATTGCTATGTCTATCTCACACAAGGATTATGTCAGTAAAGTGATATACAACATTTCAATACGGAGGGAGGGGAGATAATCAATACTCCATTTCCTCCATATGTAAAAATGTGTGTGGATGATTGTCCCAAATGTGATGAGGAGAGAGCACTAAAATGGCTAAGGTTCCAGATTCATCATGTGCGGGTAGCCTCATGTATGCTATATATAATTGCCACTTAAGTGCTTACATTGCTTTTGCATTGGGAATAGTGAGTAGGTACATATCAAAGGAAGCATTGGGAAGTAGTGAAAGGTACTTGAGTGGCACAGAAGGTATGTCTATACGGGAGGAGTAGCAATCATCTACTTGGATAAACATATCCAAATCATGCGGGAAATGTTGACAACAAAAAGTCGACCGTAGGATCTATTTCCCCCCTGGTCTAGTGGTGCAATCTCATGGTTATCTTGTTTGTAAAGGAGTGTGGCATTATCTGCCGCTACAACTAGAGCACGTTGCACCAACAACAAAGGTATGCAAAGAAAACATGCGGCTTACTCGTTTGGTGGGGAGACTTGGGCCTTAGTAAAGGCATGTCCTTATTGTGTAGTGACAGTGAGATTACCATCTTCCTAGCAAATAATCCTCTCTTTCATGCGGAAAACAAGCACATAGAAGTGAGATATCACTTAATTTGCACAGTACTCGAGAACAAGCAACTTTAAGACCGATGGTAACCCTACAAAAAAACTTACTCACCAAGAGTCTACCCTTCGAAAAAAATTCACATTACAAGGAGTTGATGGGCATTGGGTGAGGGTACCTCAAATAACCTCTTATTCGTTTGTCTCCCTCAAAGGCATATATTGACCTTTGAGCGGGAGGCCGTTGGGATAAAGACTAGTGCGGATGGCTACCCATCTTACTGGCTAACCCTAATTATACATGCGCGTACTCATTCTTTATTCTTTCAATAACGAGTAATAAAGCGGTGCTTACAATAGAGCTATCGAGGGTACCACAAACATAGCGTCATCTTTGTGTGCGGTTGCATGCGTGTACACGTGCGCAATCTCGAGCTCCCTTGTTGCTCCATCAAGTACTTCTAGAAACAAAGGCAAATGAAAGAATTTTTGCCTCAAAATAGAAAAACTAGACTCTCTTAGGAGATTGGACAAGGTAGGTGGTCATTTAAGAAAACTGGACAAAGTTTTAGGGAAATATGGTAGGGTGTAGGCTAGGATTGAGTAGGGTATAGTTTAGAATAAAGTAATGTAGTACGGAATAATTTGGAGAGAACGTACTTGATTCTCTCAGTTGTGTGCCGTTGTCGGGACTACCCCCTACTTATATAGGGACATGTGAAAACCATCTTCCTAGTAAAGAATCCTCAGTTATATGCCGTTGTCAAGATTACCATCTTCCTAGCAAAGAATCCTCTCTCCCATGTGAAAACCAAGCGCATAGAAGTGAGGCATCAATTAATTTTCCAAGTACTCGAGGAAAAACACCTTTAAGACCGATGGTAACCCTGCAAAAAAGCTTACTCACCAAGAATCTACCCTTTGAAAAAATTTCATATTATAGGGAGTTGATGGGCATTTGGCGCAGGTACCTCAAATTGCCTCTTATTCGTTCGTCTCCCTCAAAGGCACATTGACCTTTGAGTAGGAGGTCGTTGGGATAAAGACTAATGTGGATAGCTGCCCATCTTACTGACTAACCCTAATTATACATGTGCGTACTGATTCTTTATTCTTTCAATAATAAGTAATAAAGCAGTGCTTACAATAGAGCTCTCGAGGGTACCACAAACATAGTGTCATCTCTGTGTGTCAATGCGTGCACGCACGCGCGCGCAATCTCAAGTCCCCTTGTTGCTCCACCGAGTACTTCTAGAAACAAAGGCGAAGAAAAGAAATTTTTTGCTCAAAAGAGCAAAACTTGACTCTCTTAGGATATTGGACAAGGTCAATATTGGGTCATTTAAGCAAACTAGACAAAGTTTCAGGGCAATATGGTAGGGTGCACGCTACAATTGAGTAGGGTATAGTTTAGAATAAAGCAATGCAGTATGGAAAAATTTGGGGAGTAGGTGCTTGATTCTCCCAATTGCGTGCAGTTGTCGAGACTACCCCCTACTTTTATAGGGACCTCTAGCCCTCACTTTCAACCATCGACAACGACCATTCAATCCCTCTATCTTTGGCTTAGCTATTCTAGGTTAGTTAACTTTGTCTATGAGTGGTTTAATTGTTGTAGAATTTAGTCGATTTTTGCATACTATGGTTCATTATTGTGGATATGACTCTTTCCTTGCCCTTTAGTTTAGTGGGTAGCAGGCTCTTTTCACTTGTGTGCGTCTAGCTTTTTCTAAAGGCTTGCAGCAAGCAATGGCTAACGATAAACCTAAGTGGGAGATAGAGCTATGCGATCTAAAATGGATTCCATTATGAACGATCAAACTTGGAAGTTGGTCCCTTTGCCAGAAGGCAAACATGATTCTCCACTCAAGTGGATCGATCGATAAGTGAAAGGTTACACGCCACACTAAATCAAAGTAGGTTAGTGGAAAAAGGTTTTAAGTAAGAAAAAGGCGCGGACTTTGACGAGACCTTTTTGCAGGTGGTGAGATTGACTAGTTTTCATACTGTGTTTGCCTTGATGGCCAAGGATGGCATGGACCTTGTACAATTGCATTCGGGATGCTATTTTGCACAGTGACCTTCATGACGAGATCTACATGCAACAATGGCCAGAAGGTTTTATGTAACATGGTAAAGAAAAGCCTGTCTAATTTGCAAGCTAAGAAAGAGTCTTTAGGGATGGATCATAGTACGCCCCAAGGAATGGTACAACAATTCTAATATCTTTGTGTAGTCTGAGGGCTACAAGAGAAGTAATGCTTGCACACCATTGCTCACACACTAGAGAGCTAAAGATGGCAACTTGATAATGTCGATTTTCTATGTGGATGATATATTGACAGCTGGAAAAAAGCAGTTATGAGATTGATGCCCTAACGAAAAGGCAAATGAGAACATTCGAAATAAAGAATTTGGGACATGAAAATCGCATTCTTGGTATATGCATAATCAAGGGCAAAACAAAGAGATCGTTCTATCTGTCCACCAAAAGATTATGCCTGTGAAGTGTTATAACATTTTAATATTAGGGATAGAACAAAGAGATTGCTATGTCTATCTCACACAAGGATTATGTCAATAAAGTGATATGCAACATTTCAATACGGAGGGAGGGGAGATAATCAATACTCCATTTCCTCCATATGTAAAAATGTGCGTGGATGATTGTCCCAAATGTGATGAGGAGAGAGCACTAAAATGGCTAAGGTTCCAGATTCATCATGTGCGGGTAGCCTCATGTACGCTATATATAATTGCCACTTAAGTGCTTGCATTGCTTTTGCATTGGGAATAGTGAGTAGGTACATATCAAAGGAAGCATTGGGAAGTAGTGAAAGGTACTTGAGTGGCATAGAAGGTATGTCTATACGGGAGGAGTAGCAATCATCTACTTGGATAAACATATCCAAATCATGCGGGAAATATTGACAACAAAAAGTCGACCGTAGGATCTATTTCCCCCCTGGTCTAGTGGTGCAATCTCATGGTTATCTTGTTTGTAAAGGAGTGTGGCATTATCTGCCGCTACAACTAGAGCACGTTGCACCAACAACAAAGGTATGCAAAGAAAACATGCGGCTTACTCGTTTGGTGGGGAGACTTGGGCCTTAGTAAAGGCATGTCCTTATTGTGTAGTGACAGTGAGATTACCATCTTCCTAGCAAATAATCCTCTCTTTCATGCGGAAAACAAGCACATAGAAGTGAGATATCACTTAATTTGCACAGTACTCGAGAACAAGCAACTTTAAGACCGATGGTAACCCTACAAAAAAACTTACTCACCAAGAGTCTACCCTTCGAAAAAAATTCACATTACAAGGAGTTGATGGGCATTGGGTGAGGGTACCTCAAATAACCTCTTATTCGTTTGTCTCCCTCAAAGGCATATATTGACCTTTGAGCGGGAGGCCGTTGGGATAAAGACTAGTGCGGATGGCTACCCATCTTACTGGCTAACCCTAATTATACATGCGCGTACTCATTCTTTATTCTTTCAATAACGAGTAATAAAGCGGTGCTTACAATAGAGCTATCGAGGGTACCACAAACATAGCGTCATCTTTGTGTGCGGTTGCATGCGTGTACACGTGCGCAATCTCGAGCTCCCTTGTTGCTCCATCAAGTACTTCTAGAAACAAAGGCAAATGAAAGAATTTTTGCCTCAAAATAGAAAAACTAGACTCTCTTAGGAGATTGGACAAGGTAGGTGGTCATTTAAGAAAACTGGACAAAGTTTTAGGGAAATATGGTAGGGTGTAGGCTAGGATTGAGTAGGGTATAGTTTAGAATAAAGTAATGTAGTACGGAATAATTTGGAGAGAACGTACTTGATTCTCTCAGTTGTGTGCCGTTGTCGGGACTACCCCCTACTTATATAGGGACATGTGAAAACCATCTTCCTAGTAAAGAATCCTCAGTTATATGCCGTTGTCAAGGTTACCATCTTCCTAGCAAAGAATCCTCTCTCCCATGTGAAAACCAAGCGCATAGAAGTGAGGCATCAATTAATTTTCCAAGTACTCGAGGACAAACAACTTTAAGACCGATGGTAACCCTGCAAAAAAGCTTACTCACCAAGAATCTACCCTTTGAAAAAATTTCATATTATAGGGAGTTGATGGGCATTTGGCGCAGGTACCTCAAATAGCCTCTTATTCGTTCGTCTCCCTCAAAGGCACATTGACCTTTGAGTAGGAGGTCGTTGGGATAAAGACTAATGTGGATAGCTGCCCATCTTACTGACTAACCCTAATTATACATGTGCGTACTGATTCTTTATTCTTTCAATAATAAGTAATAAAGCAGTGCTTACAATAGAGCTCTCGAGGGTACCACAAACATAGTGTCATCTCTGTGTGTCAATGCGTGCACGCACGCGCGCGCAATCTCAAGTCCCCTTGTTGCTCCACCGAGTACTTCTAGAAACAAAGGCGAAAAAAAGAATTTTTTTGCTCAAAAGAGCAAAACTTGACTCTCTTAGGAGATTGGACAAGGTCAATATTGGGTCATTTAAGCAAACTAGACAAACTCTCAGGGCAATATGGTAGGGTGCAGGCTACAATTGAGTAGGGTATAGTTTAGAATAAAGCAATGTGGTATGGAAAAATTTGGGGAGTAGGTGCTTGATTCTCCCAATTGCGTGCAGTTGTCGAGACTACCCCCTACTTTTATAGGGACCTCTAGCCCTCACTTTCAACCATCTACAACGACCATTCAATCCCTCTATCTTTGGCTTAGCTATTCTAGGTTAGTTAACTTTGGCTATGAGTGGTTTAATTGTTGTAGAATTTAGTCGATTTTTGCATACTATGGTTCATTATTGTGGATATGACTCTTTCCTTGCCCTTTAGTTTAGTGGGTAGCAGGCTCTTTTCACTTGTGTGCGTCTAGCTTTTTCTAAAGGCTTGCAGCAAGCAATGGCTAACGATAAACCTAAGTGGGAGATAGAGCTATGCGATCTAAAATGGATTCCATTATGAACGATCAAACTTGGAAGTTGGTCCCTTTGCCAGAAGGCAAACATGATTCTCCACTCAAGTGGATCGATCGATAAGTGAAAGGTTACACGCCACACTAAATCAAAGTAGGTTAGTGGAAGAAGGTTTTACGTAAGAAAAAGGTGCGGACCTTGACGAGACCTTTTTGCACGTGGTGAGATTGACTACTTTTCATACTGTGTTTGCCTTGATGGCCAAGGATGGCATGGACCTTGTACAATTGCATTCGGGATGCTATTTTGCACAGTGACCTTCATGACGAGATCTACATGCAACAATGGCCAGAAGGTTTTGTGTAACATGGTAAAGAAAAGCCTGTCTAATTTGCAAGCTAAGAAAGAGTCTTTAGGGATGGATCATAGTACGCCCCAAGGAATGGTACAACAATTCTAATATCTTTGTGTAGTCTGAGGGCTACAGGAGAAGTAATGCTTGCACACCATTGCTCACACACTAGAGAGCTAAAGATGGAAACTTGATAATGTCGATTTTCTATGTGGATGATATATTGACAGCTGGAAAGAAGCAGTTATGAGATTGATGCCCTAACGAAAAGGCAAATGAGAACATTCGAAATAAAGAATTTGGGACATGAAAATCGCATTCTTGGTATATGCATAATCAAGGGCAAAACAAAGAGATCGTTCTATCTGTCCACCAAAAGATTATGCCTGTGAAGTGTTATAACATTTTAATATTAGGGATAGAACAAAGAGATTGCTATGTCTATCTCACACAAGGATTATGTCAGTAAAGTGATATACAACATTTCAATACGGAGGGAGGGGAGATAATCAATACTCCATTTCCTCCATATGTAAAAATGTGTGTGAATGATTGTCCCAAATGTGATGAGGAGAGAGCACTAAAATGGCTAAGGTTCCAGATTCATCATGTGCGGGTAGCCTCATGTATGCTATATATAATTGCCACTTAAGTGCTTACATTGCTTTTGCATTGGGAATAGTGAGTAGGTACATATCAAAGGAAGCATTGGGAAGTAGTGAAAGGTACTTGAGTGGCACAGAAGGTATGTCTATACGGGAGGAGTAGCAATCATCTACTTGGATAAACATATCCAAATCATGCGGGAAATGTTGACAACAAAAAGTCGACCGTAGGATCTATTTCCCCCCTGGTCTAGTGGTGCAATCTCATGGTTATCTTGTTTGTAAAGGAGTGTGGCATTATCTGCCGCTACAACTAGAGCACGTTGCACCAACAACAAAGGTATGCAAAGAAAACATGCGGCTTACTCGTTTGGTGGGGAGACTTGGGCCTTAGTAAAGGCATGTCCTTATTGTGTAGTGACAGTGAGATTACCATCTTCCTAGCAAATAATCCTCTCTTTCATGCGGAAAACAAGCACATAGAAGTGAGATATCACTTAATTTGCACAGTACTCGAGAACAAGCAACTTTAAGACCGATGGTAACCCTACAAAAAAACTTACTCACCAAGAGTCTACCCTTCGAAAAAAATTCACATTACAAGGAGTTGATGGGCATTGGGTGAGGGTACCTCAAATAACCTCTTATTCGTTTGTCTCCCTCAAAGGCATATATTGACCTTTGAGCGGGAGGCCGTTGGGATAAAGACTAGTGCGGATGGCTACCCATCTTACTGGCTAACCCTAATTATACATGCGCGTACTCATTCTTTATTCTTTCAATAACGAGTAATAAAGCGGTGCTTACAATAGAGCTATCGAGGGTACCACAAACATAGCGTCATCTTTGTGTGCGGTTGCATGCGTGTACACGTGCGCAATCTCGAGCTCCCTTGTTGCTCCATCAAGTACTTCTAGAAACAAAGGCAAATGAAAGAATTTTTGCCTCAAAATAGAAAAACTAGACTCTCTTAGGAGATTGGACAAGGTAGGTGGTCATTTAAGAAAACTGGACAAAGTTTTAGGGAAATATGGTAGGGTGTAGGCTAGGATTGAGTAGGGTATAGTTTAGAATAAAGTAATGTAGTACGGAATAATTTGGAGAGAACGTACTTGATTCTCTCAGTTGTGTGCCGTTGTCGGGACTACCCCCTACTTATATAGGGACATGTGAAAACCATCTTCCTAGTAAAGAATCCTCAGTTATATGCCGTTGTCAAGGTTACCATCTTCCTAGCAAAGAATCCTCTCTCCCATGTGAAAACCAAGCGCATAGAAGTGAGGCATCAATTAATTTTCCAAGTACTCGAGGACAAACAACTTTAAGACCGATGGTAACCCTGCAAAAAAGCTTACTCACCAAGAATCTACCCTTTGAAAAAATTTCATATTATAGGGAGTTGATGGGCATTTGGCGCAGGTACCTCAAATAGCCTCTTATTCGTTCGTCTCCCTCAAAGGCACATTGACCTTTGAGTAGGAGGTCGTTGGGATAAAGACTAATGTGGATAGCTGCCCATCTTACTGACTAACCCTAATTATACATGTGCGTACTGATTCTTTATTCTTTCAATAATAAGTAATAAAGCAGTGCTTACAATAGAGCTCTCGAGGGTACCACAAACATAGTGTCATCTCTGTGTGTCAATGCGTGCACGCACGCGCGCGCAATCTCAAGTCCCCTTGTTGCTCCACCGAGTACTTCTAGAAACAAAGGCGAAAAAAAGAATTTTTTTGCTCAAAAGAGCAAAACTTGACTCTCTTAGGAGATTGGACAAGGTCAATATTGGGTCATTTAAGCAAACTAGACAAACTCTCAGGGCAATATGGTAGGGTGCAGGCTACAATTGAGTAGGGTATAGTTTAGAATAAAGCAATGTGGTATGGAAAAATTTGGGGAGTAGGTGCTTGATTCTCCCAATTGCGTGCAGTTGTCGAGACTACCCCCTACTTTTATAGGGACCTCTAGCCCTCACTTTCAACCATCTACAACGACCATTCAATCCCTCTATCTTTGGCTTAGCTATTCTAGGTTAGTTAACTTTGGCTATGAGTGGTTTAATTGTTGTAGAATTTAGTCGATTTTTGCATACTATGGTTCATTATTGTGGATATGACTCTTTCCTTGCCCTTTAGTTTAGTGGGTAGCAGGCTCTTTTCACTTGTGTGCGTCTAGCTTTTTCTAAAGGCTTGCAGCAAGCAATGGCTAACGATAAACCTAAGTGGGAGATAGAGCTATGCGATCTAAAATGGATTCCATTATGAACGATCAAACTTGGAAGTTGGTCCCTTTGCCAGAAGGCAAACATGATTCTCCACTCAAGTGGATCGATCGATAAGTGAAAGGTTACACGCCACACTAAATCAAAGTAGGTTAGTGGAAGAAGGTTTTACGTAAGAAAAAGGTGCGGACCTTGACGAGACCTTTTTGCACGTGGTGAGATTGACTACTTTTCATACTGTGTTTGCCTTGATGGCCAAGGATGGCATGGACCTTGTACAATTGCATTCGGGATGCTATTTTGCACAGTGACCTTCATGACGAGATCTACATGCAACAATGGCCAGAAGGTTTTGTGTAACATGGTAAAGAAAAGCCTGTCTAATTTGCAAGCTAAGAAAGAGTCTTTAGGGATGGATCATAGTACGCCCCAAGGAATGGTACAACAATTCTAATATCTTTGTGTAGTCTGAGGGCTACAGGAGAAGTAATGCTTGCACACCATTGCTCACACACTAGAGAGCTAAAGATGGAAACTTGATAATGTCGATTTTCTATGTGGATGATATATTGACAGCTGGAAAGAAGCAGTTATGAGATTGATGCCCTAACGAAAAGGCAAATGAGAACATTCGAAATAAAGAATTTGGGACATGAAAATCGCATTCTTGGTATATGCATAATCAAGGGCAAAACAAAGAGATCGTTCTATCTGTCCACCAAAAGATTATGCCTGTGAAGTGTTATAACATTTTAATATTAGGGATAGAACAAAGAGATTGCTATGTCTATCTCACACAAGGATTATGTCAGTAAAGTGATATACAACATTTCAATACGGAGGGAGGGGAGATAATCAATACTCCATTTCCTCCATATGTAAAAATGTGTGTGAATGATTGTCCCAAATGTGATGAGGAGAGAGCACTAAAATGGCTAAGGTTCCAGATTCATCATGTGCGGGTAGCCTCATGTATGCTATATATAATTGCCACTTAAGTGCTTACATTGCTTTTGCATTGGGAATAGTGAGTAGGTACATATCAAAGGAAGCATTGGGAAGTAGTGAAAGGTACTTGAGTGGCACAGAAGGTATGTCTATACGGGAGGAGTAGCAATCATCTACTTGGATAAACATATCCAAATCATGCGGGAAATGTTGACAACAAAAAGTCGACCGTAGGATCTATTTCCCCCCTGGTCTAGTGGTGCAATCTCATGGTTATCTTGTTTGTAAAGGAGTGTGGCATTATCTGCCGCTACAACTAGAGCACGTTGCACCAACAACAAAGGTATGCAAAGAAAACATGCGGCTTACTCGTTTGGTGGGGAGACTTGGGCCTTAGTAAAGGCATGTCCTTATTGTGTAGTGACAGTGAGATTACCATCTTCCTAGCAAATAATCCTCTCTTTCATGCGGAAAACAAGCACATAGAAGTGAGATATCACTTAATTTGCACAGTACTCGAGAACAAGCAACTTTAAGACCGATGGTAACCCTACAAAAAAACTTACTCACCAAGAGTCTACCCTTCGAAAAAAATTCACATTACAAGGAGTTGATGGGCATTGGGTGAGGGTACCTCAAATAACCTCTTATTCGTTTGTCTCCCTCAAAGGCATATATTGACCTTTGAGCGGGAGGCCGTTGGGATAAAGACTAGTGCGGATGGCTACCCATCTTACTGGCTAACCCTAATTATACATGCGCGTACTCATTCTTTATTCTTTCAATAACGAGTAATAAAGCGGTGCTTACAATAGAGCTATCGAGGGTACCACAAACATAGCGTCATCTTTGTGTGCGGTTGCATGCGTGTACACGTGCGCAATCTCGAGCTCCCTTGTTGCTCCATCAAGTACTTCTAGAAACAAAGGCAAATGAAAGAATTTTTGCCTCAAAATAGAAAAACTAGACTCTCTTAGGAGATTGGACAAGGTAGGTGGTCATTTAAGAAAACTGGACAAAGTTTTAGGGAAATATGGTAGGGTGTAGGCTAGGATTGAGTAGGGTATAGTTTAGAATAAAGTAATGTAGTACGGAATAATTTGGAGAGAACGTACTTGATTCTCTCAGTTGTGTGCCGTTGTCGGGACTACCCCCTACTTATATAGGGACATGTGAAAACCATCTTCCTAGTAAAGAATCCTCAGTTATATGCCGTTGTCAAGGTTACCATCTTCCTAGCAAAGAATCCTCTCTCCCATGTGAAAACCAAGCGCATAGAAGTGAGGCATCAATTAATTTTCCAAGTACTCGAGGACAAACAACTTTAAGACCGATGGTAACCCTGCAAAAAAGCTTACTCACCAAGAATCTACCCTTTGAAAAAATTTCATATTATAGGGAGTTGATGGGCATTTGGCGCAGGTACCTCAAATAGCCTCTTATTCGTTCGTCTCCCTCAAAGGCACATTGACCTTTGAGTAGGAGGTCGTTGGGATAAAGACTAATGTGGATAGCTGCCCATCTTACTGACTAACCCTAATTATACATGTGCGTACTGATTCTTTATTCTTTCAATAATAAGTAATAAAGCAGTGCTTACAATAGAGCTCTCGAGGGTACCACAAACATAGTGTCATCTCTGTGTGTCAATGCGTGCACGCACGCGCGCGCAATCTCAAGTCCCCTTGTTGCTCCACCGAGTACTTCTAGAAACAAAGGCGAAAAAAAGAATTTTTTTGCTCAAAAGAGCAAAACTTGACTCTCTTAGGAGATTGGACAAGGTCAATATTGGGTCATTTAAGCAAACTAGACAAACTCTCAGGGCAATATGGTAGGGTGCAGGCTACAATTGAGTAGGGTATAGTTTAGAATAAAGCAATGTGGTATGGAAAAATTTGGGGAGTAGGTGCTTGATTCTCCCAATTGCGTGCAGTTGTCGAGACTACCCCCTACTTTTATAGGGACCTCTAGCCCTCACTTTCAACCATCTACAACGACCATTCAATCCCTCTATCTTTGGCTTAGCTATTCTAGGTTAGTTAACTTTGGCTATGAGTGGTTTAATTGTTGTAGAATTTAGTCGATTTTTGCATACTATGGTTCATTATTGTGGATATGACTCTTTCCTTGCCCTTTAGTTTAGTGGGTAGCAGGCTCTTTTCACTTGTGTGCGTCTAGCTTTTTCTAAAGGCTTGCAGCAAGCAATGGCTAACGATAAACCTAAGTGGGAGATAGAGCTATGCGATCTAAAATGGATTCCATTATGAACGATCAAACTTGGAAGTTGGTCCCTTTGCCAGAAGGCAAACATGATTCTCCACTCAAGTGGATCGATCGATAAGTGAAAGGTTACACGCCACACTAAATCAAAGTAGGTTAGTGGAAGAAGGTTTTACGTAAGAAAAAGGTGCGGACCTTGACGAGACCTTTTTGCACGTGGTGAGATTGACTACTTTTCATACTGTGTTTGCCTTGATGGCCAAGGATGGCATGGACCTTGTACAATTGCATTCGGGATGCTATTTTGCACAGTGACCTTCATGACGAGATCTACATGCAACAATGGCCAGAAGGTTTTGTGTAACATGGTAAAGAAAAGCCTGTCTAATTTGCAAGCTAAGAAAGAGTCTTTAGGGATGGATCATAGTACGCCCCAAGGAATGGTACAACAATTCTAATATCTTCGTGTAGTCTGAGGGCTACAGGAGAAGTAATGCTTGCACACCATTGCTCACACACTAGAGAGCTAAAGATGGCAACTTGATAATGTCGATTTTCTATGTGGATGATATATTGACAGCTGGAAAGAAGCAGTTATGAGATTGATGCCCTAACGAAAAGGCAAATGAGAACATTCGAAATAAAGAATTTGGGACATGAAAATCGCATTCTTGGTATATGCATAATCAAGGGCAAAACAAAGAGATCGTTCTATCTGTCCACCAAAAGATTATGCCTGTGAAGTGTTATAACATTTTAATATTAGGGATAGAACAAAGAGATTGCTATGTCTATCTCACACAAGGATTATGTCAGTAAAGTGATATACAACATTTCAATACGGAGGGAGGGGAGATAATCAATACTCCATTTCCTCCATATGTAAAAATGTGTGTGGATGATTGTCCCAAATGTGATGAGGAGAGAGCACTAAAATGGCTAAGGTTCCAGATTCATCATGTGCGGGTAGCCTCATGTATGCTATATATAATTGCCACTTAAGTGCTTACATTGCTTTTGCATTGGGAATAGTGAGTAGGTACATATCAAAGGAAGCATTGGGAAGTAGTGAAAGGTACTTGAGTGGCACAGAAGGTATGTCTATACGGGAGGAGTAGCAATCATCTACTTGGATAAACATATCCAAATCATGCGGGAAATGTTGACAACAAAAAGTCGACCGTAGGATCTATTTCTCCCCTGGTCTAGTGGTACAATCTCATGGTTATCTTGTTTGTAAAGGAGTGTGGCATTATCTGCCGCTACAACTAGAGCACGTTGCACCAACAACAAAGGTATGCAAAGAAAACATGCGGCTTACTCGTTTGGTGGGGAGACTTGGGCCTTAGTAAAGGCATGTCCTTATTGTGTAGTGACAGTGAGATTACCATCTTCCTAGCAAATAATCCTCTCTTTCATGCGGAAAACAAGCACATAGAAGTGAGATATCACTTAATTTGCACAGTACTCGAGAACAAGCAACTTTAAGACCGATGGTAACCCTACAAAAAAACTTACTCACCAAGAGTCTACCCTTCGAAAAAAATTCACATTACAAGGAGTTGATGGGCATTGGGTGAGGGTACCTCAAATAACCTCTTATTCGTTTGTCTCCCTCAAAGGCATATATTGACCTTTGAGCGGGAGGCCGTTGGGATAAAGACTAGTGCGGATGGCTACCCATCTTACTGGCTAACCCTAATTATACATGCGCGTACTCATTCTTTATTCTTTCAATAACGAGTAATAAAGTGGTGCTTACAATAGAGCTATCGAGGGTACCACAAACATAGCGTCATCTTTGTGTGCGGTTGCATGCGTGTACACGTGCGCAATCTCGAGCTCCCTTGTTGCTCCATCAAGTACTTCTAGAAACAAAGGCAAATGAAAGAATTTTTGCCTCAAAATAGAAAAACTAGACTCTCTTAGGAGATTGGACAAGGTAGGTGGTCATTTAAGAAAACTGGACAAAGTTTTAGGGAAATATGGTAGGGTGTAGGCTAGGATTGAGTAGGGTATAGTTTAGAATAAAGTAATGTAGTACGGAATAATTTGGAGAGAACGTACTTGATTCTCTCAGTTGTGTGCCGTTGTCGGGACTACCCCCTACTTATATAGGGACATGTGAAAACCATCTTCCTAGTAAAGAATCCTCAGTTATATGCCGTTGTCAAGGTTACCATCTTCCTAGCAAAGAATCCTCTCTCCCATGTGAAAACCAAGCGCATAGAAGTGAGGCATCAATTAATTTTCCAAGTACTCGAGGACAAACAACTTTAAGACCGATGGTAACCCTGCAAAAAAGCTTACTCACCAAGAATCTACCCTTTGAAAAAATTTCATATTATAGGGAGTTGATGGGCATTTGGCGCAGGTACCTCAAATAGCCTCTTATTCGTTCGTCTCCCTCAAAGGCACATTGACCTTTGAGTAGGAGGTCGTTGGGATAAAGACTAATGTGGATAGCTGCCCATCTTACTGACTAACCCTAATTATACATGTGCGTACTGATTCTTTATTCTTTCAATAATAAGTAATAAAGCAGTGCTTACAATAGAGCTCTCGAGGGTACCACAAACATAGTGTCATCTCTGTGTGTCAATGCGTGCACGCACGCGCGCGCAATCTCAAGTCCCCTTGTTGCTCCACCGAGTACTTCTAGAAACAAAGGCGAAAAAATGAATTTTTTTGCTCAAAAGAGCAAAACTTGACTCTCTTAGGAGATTGGACAAGGTCAATATTGGGTCATTTAAGCAAACTAGACAAACTCTCAGGGCAATATGGTAGGGTGCAGGCTACAATTGAGTAGGGTATAGTTTAGAATAAAGCAATGTGGTATGGAAAAATTTGGGGAGTAGGTGCTTGATTCTCCCAATTGCGTGCAGTTGTCGAGACTACCCCCTACTTTTATAGGGACCTCTAGCCCTCACTTTCAACCATCTACAACGACCATTCAATCCCTCTATCTTTGGCTTAGCTATTCTAGGTTAGTTAACTTTGGCTATGAGTGGTTTAATTGATGTAGAATTTAGTCGATTTTTGCATACTATGGTTCATTATTGTGGATATGACTCTTTCCTTGCCCTTTAGTTTAGTGGGTAGCAGGCTCTTTTCACTTGTGTGCGTCTAGCTTTTTCTAAAGGCTTGCAGCAAGCAATGGCTAACGATAAACCTAAGTGGGAGATAGAGCTATGCGATCTAAAATGGATTCCATTATGAACGATCAAACTTGGAAGTTGGTCCCTTTGCCAGAAGGCAAACATGATTCTCCACTCAAGTGGATCGATCGATAAGTGAAAGGTTACACGCCACACTAAATCAAAGTAGGTTAGTGGAAGAAGGTTTTACGTAAGAAAAAGGTGCGGACCTTGACGAGACCTTTTTGCACGTGGTGAGATTGACTACTTTTCATACTGTGTTTGCCTTGATGGCCAAGGATGGCATGGACCTTGTACAATTGCATTCGGGATGCTATTTTGCACAGTGACCTTCATGACGAGATCTACATGCAACAATGGCCAGAAGGTTTTGTGTAACATGGTAAAGAAAAGCCTGTCTAATTTGCAAGCTAAGAAAGAGTCTTTAGGGATGGATCATAGTACGCCCCAAGGAATGGTACAACAATTCTAATATCTTCGTGTAGTCTGAGGGCTACAGGAGAAGTAATGCTTGCACACCATTGCTCACACACTAGAGAGCTAAAGATGGCAACTTGATAATGTCGATTTTCTATGTGGATGATATATTGACAGCTGGAAAGAAGCAGTTATGAGATTGATGCCCTAACGAAAAGGCAAATGAGAACATTCGAAATAAAGAATTTGGGACATGAAAATCGCATTCTTGGTATATGCATAATCAAGGGCAAAACAAAGAGATCGTTCTATCTGTCCACCAAAAGATTATGCCTGTGAAGTGTTATAACATTTTAATATTAGGGATAGAACAAAGAGATTGCTATGTCTATCTCACACAAGGATTATGTCAGTAAAGTGATATACAACATTTCAATACGGAGGGAGGGGAGATAATCAATACTCCATTTCCTCCATATGTAAAAATGTGTGTGGATGATTGTCCCAAATGTGATGAGGAGAGAGCACTAAAATGGCTAAGGTTCCAGATTCATCATGTGCGGGTAGCCTCATGTATGCTATATATAATTGCCACTTAAGTGCTTACATTGCTTTTGCATTGGGAATAGTGAGTAGGTACATATCAAAGGAAGCATTGGGAAGTAGTGAAAGGTACTTGAGTGGCACAGAAGGTATGTCTATACGGGAGGAGTAGCAATCATCTACTTGGATAAACATATCCAAATCATGCGGGAAATGTTGACAACAAAAAGTCGACCGTAGGATCTATTTCCCCCCTGGTCTAGTGGTGCAATCTCATGGTTATCTTGTTTGTAAAGGAGTGTGGCATTATCTGCCGCTACAACTAGAGCACGTTGCACCAACAACAAAGGTATGCAAAGAAAACATGCGGCTTACTCGTTTGGTGGGGAGACTTGGGCCTTAGTAAAGGCATGTCCTTATTGTGTAGTGACAGTGAGATTACCATCTTCCTAGCAAATAATCCTCTCTTTCATGCGGAAAACAAGCACATAGAAGTGAGATATCACTTAATTTGCACAGTACTCGAGAACAAGCAACTTTAAGACCGATGGTAACCCTACAAAAAAACTTACTCACCAAGAGTCTACCCTTCGAAAAAAATTCACATTACAAGGAGTTGATGGGCATTGGGTGAGGGTACCTCAAATAACCTCTTATTCGTTTGTCTCCCTCAAAGGCATATATTGACCTTTGAGCGGGAGGCCGTTGGGATAAAGACTAGTGCGGATGGCTACCCATCTTACTGGCTAACCCTAATTATACATGCGCGTACTCATTCTTTATTCTTTCAATAACGAGTAATAAAGCGGTGCTTACAATAGAGCTATCGAGGGTACCACAAACATAGCGTCATCTTTGTGTGCGGTTGCATGCGTGTACACGTGCGCAATCTCGAGCTCCCTTGTTGCTCCATCAAGTACTTCTAGAAACAAAGGCAAATGAAAGAATTTTTGCCTCAAAATAGAAAAACTAGACTCTCTTAGGAGATTGGACAAGGTAGGTGGTCATTTAAGAAAACTGGACAAAGTTTTAGGGAAATATGGTAGGGTGTAGGCTAGGATTGAGTAGGGTATAGTTTAGAATAAAGTAATGTAGTACGGAATAATTTGGAGAGAACGTACTTGATTCTCTCAGTTGTGTGCCGTTGTCGGGACTACCCCCTACTTATATAGGGACATGTGAAAACCATCTTCCTAGTAAAGAATCCTCAGTTATATGCCGTTGTCAAGGTTACCATCTTCCTAGCAAAGAATCCTCTCTCCCATGTGAAAACCAAGCGCATAGAAGTGAGGCATCAATTAATTTTCCAAGTACTCGAGGACAAACAACTTTAAGACCGATGGTAACCCTGCAAAAAAGCTTACTCACCAAGAATCTACCCTTTGAAAAAATTTCATATTATAGGGAGTTGATGGGCATTTGGCGCAGGTACCTCAAATAGCCTCTTATTCGTTCGTCTCCCTCAAAGGCACATTGACCTTTGAGTAGGAGGTCGTTGGGATAAAGACTAATGTGGATAGCTGCCCATCTTACTGACTAACCCTAATTATACATGTGCGTACTGATTCTTTATTCTTTCAATAATAAGTAATAAAGCAGTGCTTACAATAGAGCTCTCGAGGGTACCACAAACATAGTGTCATCTCTGTGTGTCAATGCGTGCACGCACGCGCGCGCAATCTCAAGTCCCCTTGTTGCTCCACCGAGTACTTCTAGAAACAAAGGCGAAAAAATGAATTTTTTTGCTCAAAAGAGCAAAACTTGACTCTCTTAGGAGATTGGACAAGGTCAATATTGGGTCATTTAAGCAAACTAGACAAACTCTCAGGGCAATATGGTAGGGTGCAGGCTACAATTGAGTAGGGTATAGTTTAGAATAAAGCAATGTGGTATGGAAAAATTTGGGGAGTAGGTGCTTGATTCTCCCAATTGCGTGCAGTTGTCGAGACTACCCCCTACTTTTATAGGGACCTCTAGCCCTCACTTTCAACCATCTACAACGACCATTCAATCCCTCTATCTTTGGCTTAGCTATTCTAGGTTAGTTAACTTTGGCTATGAGTGGTTTAATTGTTGTAGAATTTAGTCGATTTTTGCATACTATGGTTCATTATTGTGGATATGACTCTTTCCTTGCCCTTTAGTTTAGTGGGTAGCAGGCTCTTTTCACTTGTGTGCGTCTAGCTTTTTCTAAAGGCTTGCAGCAAGCAATGGCTAACGATAAACCTAAGTGGGAGATAGAGCTATGCGATCTAAAATGGATTCCATTATGAACGATCAAACTTGGAAGTTGGTCCCTTTGCCAGAAGGCAAACATGATTCTCCACTCAAGTGGATCGATCGATAAGTGAAAGGTTACACGCCACACTAAATCAAAGTAGGTTAGTGGAAGAAGGTTTTACGTAAGAAAAAGGTGCGGACCTTGACGAGACCTTTTTGCACGTGGTGAGATTGACTACTTTTCATACTGTGT
Source organism: Lygodium microphyllum (assembly GCF_053477565.2). Lineage (NCBI taxonomy): Eukaryota > Viridiplantae > Streptophyta > Polypodiopsida > Schizaeales > Lygodiaceae > Lygodium > Lygodium microphyllum. Next base: position 23,667,264 of record NC_141137.1, read on the forward strand.
TTGCCTTGATGGCCAAGGATGGCATGGACCTTGTACAATTGCATTCGGGATGCTATTTTGCACAGTGACCTTCATGACGAGATCTACATGCAACAATGGCCAGAAGGTTTTGTGTAACATGGTAAAGAAAAGCCTGTCTAATTTGCAAGCTAAGAAAGAGTCTTTAGGGATGGATCATAGTACGCCCCAAGGAATGGTACAACAATTCTAATATCTTCGTGTAGTCTGAGGGCTACAGGAGAAGTAATGCTTGCACACCATTGCTCACACACTAGAGAGCTAAAGATGGCAACTTGATAATGTCGATTTTCTATGTGGATGATATATTGACAGCTGGAAAGAAGCAGTTATGAGATTGATGCCCTAACGAAAAGGCAAATGAGAACATTCGAAATAAAGAATTTGGGACATGAAAATCGCATTCTTGGTATATGCATAATCAAGGGCAAAACAAAGAGATCGTTCTATCTGTCCACCAAAAGATTATGCCTGTGAAGTGTTATAACATTTTAATATTAGGGATAGAACAAAGAGATTGCTATGTCTATCTCACACAAGGATTATGTCAGTAAAGTGATATACAACATTTCAATACGGAGGGAGGGGAGATAATCAATACTCCATTTCCTCCATATGTAAAAATGTGTGTGGATGATTGTCCCAAATGTGATGAGGAGAGAGCACTAAAATGGCTAAGGTTCCAGATTCATCATGTGCGGGTAGCCTCATGTATGCTATATATAATTGCCACTTAAGTGCTTACATTGCTTTTGCATTGGGAATAGTGAGTAGGTACATATCAAAGGAAGCATTGGGAAGTAGTGAAAGGTACTTGAGTGGCACAGAAGGTATGTCTATACGGGAGGAGTAGCAATCATCTACTTGGATAAACATATCCAAATCATGCGGGAAATGTTGACAACAAAAAGTCGACCGTAGGATCTATTTCCCCCCTGGTCTAGTGGTGCAATCTCATGGTTATCTTGTTTGTAAAGGAGTGTGGCATTATCTGCCGCTACAACTAGAGCACGTTGCACCAACAACAAAGGTATGCAAAGAAAACATGCGGCTTACTCGTTTGGTGGGGAGACTTGGGCCTTAGTAAAGGCATGTCCTTATTGTGTAGTGACAGTGAGATTACCATCTTCCTAGCAAATAATCCTCTCTTTCATGCGGAAAACAAGCACATAGAAGTGAGATATCACTTAATTTGCACAGTACTCGAGAACAAGCAACTTTAAGACCGATGGTAACCCTACAAAAAAACTTACTCACCAAGAGTCTACCCTTCGAAAAAAATTCACATTACAAGGAGTTGATGGGCATTGGGTGAGGGTACCTCAAATAACCTCTTATTCGTTTGTCTCCCTCAAAGGCATATATTGACCTTTGAGCGGGAGGCCGTTGGGATAAAGACTAGTGCGGATGGCTACCCATCTTACTGGCTAACCCTAATTATACATGCGCGTACTCATTCTTTATTCTTTCAATAACGAGTAATAAAGCGGTGCTTACAATAGAGCTATCGAGGGTACCACAAACATAGCGTCATCTTTGTGTGCGGTTGCATGCGTGTACACGTGCGCAATCTCGAGCTCCCTTGTTGCTCCATCAAGTACTTCTAGAAACAAAGGCAAATGAAAGAATTTTTGCCTCAAAATAGAAAAACTAGACTCTCTTAGGAGATTGGACAAGGTAGGTGGTCATTTAAGAAAACTGGACAAAGTTTTAGGGAAATATGGTAGGGTGTAGGCTAGGATTGAGTAGGGTATAGTTTAGAATAAAGTAATGTAGTACGGAATAATTTGGAGAGAACGTACTTGATTCTCTCAGTTGTGTGCCGTTGTCGGGACTACCCCCTACTTATATAGGGACATGTGAAAACCATCTTCCTAGTAAAGAATCCTCAGTTATATGCCGTTGTCAAGGTTACCATCTTCCTAGCAAAGAATCCTCTCTCCCATGTGAAAACCAAGCGCATAGAAGTGAGGCATCAATTAATTTTCCAAGTACTCGAGGACAAACAACTTTAAGACCGATGGTAACCCTGCAAAAAAGCTTACTCACCAAGAATCTACCCTTTGAAAAAATTTCATATTATAGGGAGTTGATGGGCATTTGGCGCAGGTACCTCAAATAGCCTCTTATTCGTTCGTCTCCCTCAAAGGCACATTGACCTTTGAGTAGGAGGTCGTTGGGATAAAGACTAATGTGGATAGCTGCCCATCTTACTGACTAACCCTAATTATACATGTGCGTACTGATTCTTTATTCTTTCAATAATAAGTAATAAAGCAGTGCTTACAATAGAGCTCTCGAGGGTACCACAAACATAGTGTCATCTCTGTGTGTCAATGCGTGCACGCACGCGCGCGCAATCTCAAGTCCCCTTGTTGCTCCACCGAGTACTTCTAGAAACAAAGGCGAAAAAATGAATTTTTTTGCTCAAAAGAGCAAAACTTGACTCTCTTAGGAGATTGGACAAGGTCAATATTGGGTCATTTAAGCAAACTAGACAAACTCTCAGGGCAATATGGTAGGGTGCAGGCTACAATTGAGTAGGGTATAGTTTAGAATAAAGCAATGTGGTATGGAAAAATTTGGGGAGTAGGTGCTTGATTCTCCCAATTGCGTGCAGTTGTCGAGACTACCCCCTACTTTTATAGGGACCTCTAGCCCTCACTTTCAACCATCTACAACGACCATTCAATCCCTCTATCTTTGGCTTAGCTATTCTAGGTTAGTTAACTTTGGCTATGAGTGGTTTAATTGTTGTAGAATTTAGTCGATTTTTGCATACTATGGTTCATTATTGTGGATATGACTCTTTCCTTGCCCTTTAGTTTAGTGGGTAGCAGGCTCTTTTCACTTGTGTGCGTCTAGCTTTTTCTAAAGGCTTGCAGCAAGCAATGGCTAACGATAAACCTAAGTGGGAGATAGAGCTATGCGATCTAAAATGGATTCCATTATGAACGATCAAACTTGGAAGTTGGTCCCTTTGCCAGAAGGCAAACATGATTCTCCACTCAAGTGGATCGATCGATAAGTGAAAGGTTACACGCCACACTAAATCAAAGTAGGTTAGTGGAAGAAGGTTTTACGTAAGAAAAAGGTGCGGACCTTGACGAGACCTTTTTGCACGTGGTGAGATTGACTACTTTTCATACTGTGTTTGCCTTGATGGCCAAGGATGGCATGGACCTTGTACAATTGCATTCGGGATGCTATTTTGCACAGTGACCTTCATGACGAGATCTACATGCAACAATGGCCAGAAGGTTTTGTGTAACATGGTAAAGAAAAGCCTGTCTAATTTGCAAGCTAAGAAAGAGTCTTTAGGGATGGATCATAGTACGCCCCAAGGAATGGTACAACAATTCTAATATCTTCGTGTAGTCTGAGGGCTACAGGAGAAGTAATGCTTGCACACCATTGCTCACACACTAGAGAGCTAAAGATGGCAACTTGATAATGTCGATTTTCTATGTGGATGATATATTGACAGCTGGAAAGAAGCAGTTATGAGATTGATGCCCTAACGAAAAGGCAAATGAGAACATTCGAAATAAAGAATTTGGGACATGAAAATCGCATTCTTGGTATATGCATAATCAAGGGCAAAACAAAGAGATCGTTCTATCTGTCCACCAAAAGATTATGCCTGTGAAGTGTTATAACATTTTAATATTAGGGATAGAACAAAGAGATTGCTATGTCTATCTCACACAAGGATTATGTCAGTAAAGTGATATACAACATTTCAATACGGAGGGAGGGGAGATAATCAATACTCCATTTCCTCCATATGTAAAAATGTGTGTGGATGATTGTCCCAAATGTGATGAGGAGAGAGCACTAAAATGGCTAAGGTTCCAGATTCATCATGTGCGGGTAGCCTCATGTATGCTATATATAATTGCCACTTAAGTGCTTACATTGCTTTTGCATTGGGAATAGTGAGTAGGTACATATCAAAGGAAGCATTGGGAAGTAGTGAAAGGTACTTGAGTGGCACAGAAGGTATGTCTATACGGGAGGAGTAGCAATCATCTACTTGGATAAACATATCCAAATCATGCGGGAAATGTTGACAACAAAAAGTCGACCGTAGGATCTATTTCCCCCCTGGTCTAGTGGTGCAATCTCATGGTTATCTTGTTTGTAAAGGAGTGTGGCATTATCTGCCGCTACAACTAGAGCACGTTGCACCAACAACAAAGGTATGCAAAGAAAACATGCGGCTTACTCGTTTGGTGGGGAGACTTGGGCCTTAGTAAAGGCATGTCCTTATTGTGTAGTGACAGTGAGATTACCATCTTCCTAGCAAATAATCCTCTCTTTCATGCGGAAAACAAGCACATAGAAGTGAGATATCACTTAATTTGCACAGTACTCGAGAACAAGCAACTTTAAGACCGATGGTAACCCTACAAAAAAACTTACTCACCAAGAGTCTACCCTTCGAAAAAAATTCACATTACAAGGAGTTGATGGGCATTGGGTGAGGGTACCTCAAATAACCTCTTATTCGTTTGTCTCCCTCAAAGGCATATATTGACCTTTGAGCGGGAGGCCGTTGGGATAAAGACTAGTGCGGATGGCTACCCATCTTACTGGCTAACCCTAATTATACATGCGCGTACTCATTCTTTATTCTTTCAATAACGAGTAATAAAGCGGTGCTTACAATAGAGCTATCGAGGGTACCACAAACATAGCGTCATCTTTGTGTGCGGTTGCATGCGTGTACACGTGCGCAATCTCGAGCTCCCTTGTTGCTCCATCAAGTACTTCTAGAAACAAAGGCAAATGAAAGAATTTTTGCCTCAAAATAGAAAAACTAGACTCTCTTAGGAGATTGGACAAGGTAGGTGGTCATTTAAGAAAACTGGACAAAGTTTTAGGGAAATATGGTAGGGTGTAGGCTAGGATTGAGTAGGGTATAGTTTAGAATAAAGTAATGTAGTACAGAATAATTTGGAGAGAACGTACTTGATTCTCTCAGTTGTGTGCCGTTGTCGGGACTACCCCCTACTTATATAGGGACATGTGAAAACCATCTTCCTAGTAAAGAATCCTCAGTTATATGCCGTTGTCAAGATTACCATCTTCCTAGCAAAGAATCCTCTCTCCCATGTGAAAACCAAGCGCATAGAAGTGAGGCATCAATTAATTTTCCAAGTACTCGAGGAAAAACACCTTTAAGACCGATGGTAACCCTGCAAAAAAGCTTACTCACCAAGAATCTACCCTTTGAAAAAATTTCATATTATAGGGAGTTGATGGGCATTTGGCGCAGGTACCTCAAATTGCCTCTTATTCGTTCGTCTCCCTCAAAGGCACATTGACCTTTGAGTAGGAGGTCGTTGGGATAAAGACTAATGTGGATAGCTGCCCATCTTACTGACTAACCCTAATTATACATGTGCGTACTGATTCTTTATTCTTTCAATAATAAGTAATAAAGCAGTGCTTACAATAGAGCTCTCGAGGGTACCACAAACATAGTGTCATCTCTGTGTGTCAATGCGTGCACGCACGCGCGCGCAATCTCAAGTCCCCTTGTTGCTCCACCGAGTACTTCTAGAAACAAAGGCGAAGAAAAGAAATTTTTTGCTCAAAAGAGCAAAACTTGACTCTCTTAGGATATTGGACAAGGTCAATATTGGGTCATTTAAGCAAACTAGACAAAGTTTCAGGGCAATATGGTAGGGTGCACGCTACAATTGAGTAGGGTATAGTTTAGAATAAAGCAATGCAGTATGGAAAAATTTGGGGAGTAGGTGCTTGATTCTCCCAATTGCGTGCAGTTGTCGAGACTACCCCCTACTTTTATAGGGACCTCTAGCCCTCACTTTCAACCATCGACAACGACCATTCAATCCCTCTATCTTTGGCTTAGCTATTCTAGGTTAGTTAACTTTGTCTATGAGTGGTTTAATTGTTGTAGAATTTAGTCGATTTTTGCATACTATGGTTCATTATTGTGGATATGACTCTTTCCTTGCCCTTTAGTTTAGTGGGTAGCAGGCTCTTTTCACTTGTGTGCGTCTAGCTTTTTCTAAAGGCTTGCAGCAAGCAATGGCTAACGATAAACCTAAGTGGGAGATAGAGCTATGCGATCTAAAATGGATTCCATTATGAACGATCAAACTTGGAAGTTGGTCCCTTTGCCAGAAGGCAAACATGATTCTCCACTCAAGTGGATCGATCGATAAGTGAAAGGTTACACGCCACACTAAATCAAAGTAGGTTAGTGGAAAAAGGTTTTAAGTAAGAAAAAGGCGCGGACTTTGACGAGACCTTTTTGCAGGTGGTGAGAGTGACTAGTTTTCATACTGTGTTTGCCTTGATGGCCAAGGATGGCATGGACCTTGTACAATTGCATTCGGGATGCTATTTTGCACAGTGACCTTCATGACGAGATCTACATGCAACAATGGCCAGAAGGTTTTATGTAACATGGTAAAGAAAAGCCTGTCTAATTTGCAAGCTAAGAAAGAGTCTTTAGGGATGGATCATAGTACGCCCCAAGGAATGGTACAACAATTCTAATATCTTTGTGTAGTCTGAGGGCTACAAGAGAAGTAATGCTTGCACACCATTGCTCACACACTAGAGAGCTAAAGATGGCAACTTGATAATGTCGATTTTCTATGTGGATGATATATTGACAGCTGGAAAAAAGCAGTTATGAGATTGATGCCCTAACGAAAAGGCAAATGAGAACATTCGAAATAAAGAATTTGGGACATGAAAATCGCATTCTTGGTATATGCATAATCAAGGGCAAAACAAAGAGATCGTTCTATCTGTCCACAAAAAGATTATGCCTGTGAAGTGTTATAACATTTTAATATTAGGGATAGAACAAAGAGATTGCTATGTCTATCTCACACAAGGATTATGTCAATAAAGTGATATGCAACATTTCAATACGGAGGGAGGGGAGATAATCAATACTCCATTTCCTCCATATGTAAAAATGTGCGTGGATGATTGTCCCAAATGTGATGAGGAGAGAGCACTAAAATGGCTAAGGTTCCAGATTCATCATGTGCGGGTAGCCTCATGTACGCTATATATAATTGCCACTTAAGTGCTTGCATTGCTTTTGCATTGGGAATAGTGAGTAGGTACATATCAAAGGAAGCATTGGGAAGTAGTGAAAGGTACTTGAGTGGCATAGAAGGTATGTCTATACGGGAGGAGTAGCAATCATCTACTTGGATAAACATATCCAAATCATGCGGGAAATGTTGACAACAAAAAGTCGACCGTAGGATCTATTTCTCCCCCGGTCTAGTGGTGCAATCTCATGGTTATCTTGTTTGTAAAGGAGTGTGGCATTATCTACCGCTACAACTAGAGCTCGTTGCACCAACAACAAAGGTATGCAAAGAAAACATGCGGCTTACTCGTTTGGTGGGGAGACTTGGGCCTTAGTAAAGGCATGTCCTTATTGTGTAGTGACAGCGAGATTACCATCTTCCTAGCAAATAATCCTCCCTTTCATGCGGAAAACAAGCACATAGAAGTGAGATATCACTTAATTTGCACAGTACTCGAGAACAAGCAACTTTAAGACTGATGGTAACCCTACAAAAAAACTTACTCACCAAGAGTCTACCCTTCGAAAAAAATTCACATTACAAGGAGTTGATGGGCATTGGGTGAGGGTACCTCAAATAACCTCTTATTCGTTTGTCTCCCTCAAAGGCATATTGACCTTTGAGCGGGAGGCCGTTGGGATAAAGACTAATGTGGATGGCTACCCATCTTACTGACTAACCCTAATTATACATGCGCGTACTCATTCTTTATTCTTTCAATAACGAGTAATAAAGCGGTGCTTACAATAGAGCTATCGAGGGTACCACAAACATAGTGTCATCTTTGTGTGCGGTTGCATGCGTGTACACGTGCGCAATCTCGAGCTCCCTTGTTGCTCCATCAAGTACTTCTAGAAACAAAGGCAAATGAAAGAATTTTTGCCTCAAAATAGAAAAACTAGACTCTCTTAGGAGATTGGACAAGGTAGGTGGTCATTTAAGAAAACTGGACAAAGTTTTAGGGAAATATGGTAGGGTGTAGGCTAGGATTGAGTAGGGTATAGTTTAGAATAAAGTAATGTAGTACGGAATAATTTGGAGAGAATGTACTTGATTCTCTCAGTTGTGTGCCGTTGTCGAGACTACCCCCTACTTATATAGGGACATGTGAAAACCATCTTCCTAGTAAAGAATCCTCGGTTATATGCCGTTGTCAAGCTTACCATCTTCCTAGCAAAGAATCCTCTCTCCCATGTGAAAACCAAGCGCATAGAAGTGAGGCATCAATTAATTTTCCAAGTACTCGAGGACAAACAACTTTAAGACCGATGGTAACCCTGCAAAAAAGCTTACTCACCAAGAATCTACCCTTTGAAAAAATTTCATATTATAGGGAGTTGATGGGCATTTGGCGCAGGTACCTCAAATAGCCTCTTATTCGTTCGTCTCCCTCAAAGGCACATTGACCTTTGAGTAGGAGGTCGTTGGGATAAAGACTAATGTGGATAGCTGCCCATCTTACTGACTAACCCTAATTATACATGTGCGTACTGATTCTTTATTCTTTCAATAATAAGTAATAAAGCAGTGCTTACAATAGAGCTCTCGAGGGTACCACAAACAATAGTGTCATCTCTGTGTGTCAATGCGTGCACGCACGCGCGCGCAATCTCAAGTCCCCTTGTTGCTCCACCGAGTACTTCTAGAAACAAAGGCGAAAAAAAGAATTTTTTTGCTCAAAAGCGCAAAACTTGACTCTCTTAGGAGATTGGACAAGGTCAATATTGGGTCATGTAAGCAAACTAGACAAAGTTTCAGGGCAATATGGTAGGGTGCAGGCTACAATTGAGTAGGGTATAGTTTAGAATAAAGCAATGTAGTATGGAAAAATTTGGGGAGTAGGTGCTTGATTCTCCCAATTGCGTGCAGTTGTCGAGACTACCCCCTACTTTTATAGGGACCTCTAGCCCTCACTTTCAACCATCTACAACGACCATTCAATCCCTCTATCTTTGGCTTAGCTATTCTAGGTTAGTTAACTTTGGCTATGAGTGGTTTAATTGTTGTAGGATTTAGTTGATTTTTGCATACTATGGTTCATTATTGTGGATATGACTCTTTCCTTGCCCTTTAGTTTAGTGGGTAGCAGGCTCTTTTCACTTGTGTGCGTCTAGCTTTTTCTAAAGGCTTGCAGCAAGCAATGGCTAACGATAAACCTAAGTGGGAGATAGAGCTATGCGATCTAAAATGGATTCCATTATGAACGATCAAACTTGGAAGTTGGTCCCTTTGCCAGAAGGCAAACATGATTCTCCACTCAAGTGGATCGATCGATAAGTGAAAGGTTACACGCCACACTAAATCAAAGTAGGTTAGTGGAAAAAGGTTTTAAGTAAGAAAAAGGTGCGGACTTTGACGAGACCTTTTTGCATGTGGTGAGATTGACTACTTTTCATACTGTGTTTGCCTTGATGGCCAAGGATGGCATGGGCCTTGTACAATTGCATTCGGGATGCTATTTTGCACAGTGACCTTCATGACGAGATCTACATGCAACAATGGCCAGAAGGCTTTGTGTAACATGGTAAAGAAAAGCCTGTCTATTTTGCAAGCTAAGAAAGAGTCTTTAGGGATGGATCATAGTACGCCCCAAGGAATGGTACAACATTTCTAATATCTTTGTGTAGTCTGAGGGCTACAAGAGAAGTAATGCTTGCACACCATTGCTCACACACTAGAGAGCTAAAGATGGCAACTTGATAATGTCGATTTTCTATGTGGATGATATATTGACAGCTGGAAAAAAGCAGTTATGAGATTGATGCCCTAACGAAAAGGCAAATGAGAACATTCGAAATAAAGAATTTGGGACATGAAAATCGCATTCTTGGTATATGCATAATCAAGGGCAAAACAAAGAGATCGTTCTATCTGTCCACAAAAAGATTATGCCTGTGAAGTGTTATAACATTTTAATATTAGGGATAGAACAAAGAGATTGCTATGTCTATCTCACACAAGGATTATGTCAGTAAAGTGATATGCAACATTTCAATACGGAGGGAGGGGAGATAATCAATACTCCATTTCCTCCATATGTAAAAATGTGCGTGGATGATTGTCCCAAATGTGATGAGGAGAGAGCACTAAAATGGCTAAGGTTCCAGATTCATCATGTGCGGGTAGCCTCATGTACGCTATATATAATTGCCACTTAAGTGCTTGCATTGCTTTTGCATTGGGAATAGTGAGTAGGTACATATCAAAGGAAGCATTGGGAAGTAGTGAAAGGTACTTGAGTGGCATAGAAGGTATGTCTATACGGGAGGAGTAGCAATCATCTACTTGGATAAACATATCCAAATCATGCGGGAAATGTTGACAACAAAAAGTCGACCGTAGGATCTATTTCTCCCTCGGTCTAGTGGTGCAATCTCATGGTTATCTTGTTTGTAAAGGAGTGTGGCATTATCTACCGCTACAACTAGAGCTCGTTGCACCAACAACAAAGGTATGCAAAGAAAACATGCGGCTTACTCGTTTGGTGGGGAGACTTGGGCCTTAGTAAAGGCATGTCCTTATTGTGTAGTGACAGCGAGATTACCATCTTCCTAGCAAATAATCCTCTCTTTCATGCGGAAAACAAGCACATAGAAGTGAGATATCACTTAATTTGCACAGTACTCGAGAACAAGCAACTTTAAGACTGATGGTAACCCTACAAAAAAACTTACTCACCAAGAGTCTACCCTTCGAAAAAAATTCACATTACAAGGAGTTGATGGGCATTGGGTGAGGGTACCTCAAATAACCTCTTATTCGTCTGTCTCCCTCAAAGGCATATTGACCTTTGAGCGGGAGGCCGTTGGGATAAAGACTAATGTGGATGGCTACCCATCTTACTGACTAACCCTAATTATACATGCGCGTACTCATTCTTTATTCTTTCAATAACGAGTAATAAAGCGGTGCTTACAATAGAGCTATCGAGGGTACCACAAACATAGTGTCATCTTTGTGTGCGGTTGCATGCGTGTACACGTGCGCAATCTCGAGCTCCCTTGTTGCTCCATCAAGCACTTCTAGAAACAAAGGCAAATGAAAGAATTTTTGCCTCAAAATAGAAAAACTAGACTCTCTTAGGAGATTGGACAAGGTAGGTGGTCATTTAAGAAAACTGGACAAAGTTTTAGGGAAATATGGTAGGGTGTAGGCTAGGATTGAGTAGGGTATAGTTTAGAATAAAGTAATGTAGTACGGAATAATTTGGAGAGAATGTACTTGATTCTCTCAGTTGTGTGCCGTTGTCGGGACTACCCCCTACTTATATAGGGACATGTGAAAACCATCTTCCTAGTAAAGAATCCTCGGTTATATGCCGTTGTCAAGGTTACCATCTTCCTAGCAAAGAATCCTCTCTCCCATGTGAAAACCAAGCGCATAGAAGTGAGGAATCAATTAATTTTCCAAGTACTCGAGGACAAACAACTTTAAGACCGATGGTAACCCTGCAAGAAAGCTTACTCACCAAGAATCTACCCTTTGAAAAAATTTCATATTATAGGGAGTTGATGGGCATTTGGCGCAGGTACCTCAAATAGCCTCTTATTCGTTCGTCTCCCTCAAAGGCACATTGACCTTTGAGTAGGAGGTCGTTGGGATAAAGACTAATGTGGATAGCTGCCCATCTTACTGACTAACCCTAATTATACATGTGCGTACTGATTCTTTATTCTTTCAATAATAAGTAATAAAGCAGTGCTTACAATAGAGCTCTCGAGGGTACCACAAACAATAGTGTCATCTCTGTGTGTCAATGCGTGCACGCACGCGCCCGCAATCTCAAGTCCCCTTGTTGCTCCACCGAGTACTTCTAGAAACAAAGGCGAAAAAAAGAATTTTTTTGCTCAAAAGAGCAAAACTTGACTCTCTTAGGAGATTGGACAAGGTCAATATTGGGTCATTTAAGCAAACTAGACAAAGTTTCAGGGCAATATGGTAGGGTGCAGGCTACAATTGAGTAGGGTATAGTTTAGAATAAAGCAATGGAGTATGGAAAAATTTGGGGAGTAGGTGCTTGATTCTCCCAATTGCGTGCAGTTGTCGAGACTACCCCCTACTTTTATAGGGACCTCTAGCCCTCACTTTCAACCATCTACAACGACCATTCAATCCCTCTATCTTTGGCTTAGCTATTCTAGGTCAGTTAACTTTGGCTATGAGTGGTTTAATTGTTGTAGGATTTAGTCGATTTTTGCATACTATGGTTCATTATTGTGGATATGACTCTTTCCTTGCCCTTTAGTTTAGTGGGTAGCAGGCTCTTTTCACTTGTGTGCGTCTAGCTTTTTCTAAAGGCTTGCAGCAAGCAATGGCTAACGATAAACCTAAGTGGGAGATAGAGCTATGCGATCTAAAATGGATTCCATTATGAACGATCAAACTTGGAAGTTGGTCCCTTTGCCAGAAGGCAAACATGATTCTCCACTCAAGTGGATCGATCGATAAGTGAAAGGTTACACGCCACACTAAATCAAAGTAGGTTAGTGGAAAAAGGTTTTAAGTAAGAAAAAGGTGCGGACTTTGACGAGACCTTTTTGCATGTGGTGAGATTGACTACTTTTCATACTGTGTTTGCCTTGATGGCCAAGGATGGCATGGGCCTTGTACAATTGCATTCGGGATGCTATTTTGCACAGTGACCTTCATGACGAGATCTACATGCAACAATGGCCAGAAGGCTTTGTGTAACATGGTAAAGAAAAGCCTGTCTATTTTGCAAGCTAAGAAAGAGTCTTTAGGGATGGATCATAGTACGCCCCAAGGAATGGTACAACAATTCTAATATCTTTGTGTAGTCTGAGGGCTACAAGAGAAGTAATGCTTGCACACCATTGCTCACACACTAGAGAGCTAAAGATGGCAACTTGATAATGTCGATTTTCTGTGTGGATGATATATTGACAGCTGGAAAAAAGCAGTTATGAGATTGATGCCCTAACGAAAAGGCAAATGAGAACATTCGAAATAAAGAATTTGGGACATGAAAATCGCATTCTTGGTATATGCATAATCAAGGGCAAAACAAAGAGATCGTTCTATCTGTCCACAAAAAGATTATGCCTGTGAAGTGTTATAACATTTTAATATTAGGGATAGAACAAAGAGATTGCTATGTCTATCTCACACAAGGATTATGTCAGTAAAGTGATATGCAACATTTCAATACGGAGGGAGGGGAGATAATCAATACTCCATTTCCTCCATATGTAAAAATGTGCGTGGATGATTGTCCCAAATGTGATGAGGAGAGAGCACTAAAATGGCTAAGGTTCCAGATTCATCATGCCGCAGCGGGTAGCCTCATGTACGCTATATATAATTGCCACTTAAGTGCTTGCATTGCTTTTGCATTGGGAATAGTGAGTAGGTACATATCAAAGGAAGCATTGGGAAGTAGTGAAAGGTACTTGAGTGGCATAGAAGGTATGTCTATACGGGAGGAGTAGCAATCATCTACTTGGATAAACATATCCAAATCATGCGGGAAATGTTGACAACAAAAAGTCGACCGTAGGATCTATTTCTCCCCCGGTCTAGTGGTGCAATCTCATGGTTATCTTGTTTGTAAAGGAGTGTGGCATTATCTACCGCTACAACTAGAGCTCGTTGCACCAACAACAAAGGTATGCAAAGAAAACATGCGGCTTACTCGTTTGGTGGGGAGACTTGGGCCTTAGTAAAGGCATGTCCTTATTGTGTAGTGACAGCGAGATTACCATCTTCCTAGCAAATAATCCTCTCTTTCATGCGGAAAACAAGCACATAGAAGTGAGATATCACTTAATTTGCACAGTACTCGAGAACAAGCAACTTTAAGAGTGATGGTAACCCTACAAAAAAACTTACTCACCAAGAGTCTACCCTTCGAAAAAAATTCACATTACAAGGAGTTGATGGGCATTGGGTGAGGGTACCTCAAATAACCTCTTATTCGTTTGTCTCCCTCAAAGGCATATTGACCTTTGAGCGGGAGGCCGTTGAGATAAAGACTAATGTGGATGGCTACCCATCTTACTGACTAACCCTAATTATACATGCGCGTACTCATTCTTTATTCTTTCAATAACGAGTAATAAAGCGGTGCTTACAATAGAGCTATCGAGGGTACCACAAACATAGTGTCATCTTTGTGTGCGGTTGCATGCGTGTACACGTGCGCAATCTCGAGCTCCCTTGTTGCTCCATCAAGCACTTCTAGAAACAAAGGCAAATGAAAGAATTTTTGCCTCAAAATAGAAAAACTAGACTCTCTTAGGAGATTGGACAAGGTAGGTGGTCATTTAAGAAAACTGGACAAAGTTTTAGGGAAATATGGTAGGGTGTAGGCTAGGATTGAGTAGGGTATAGTTTAGAATAAAGTAATGTAGTACGGAATAATTTGGAGAGAATGTACTTGATTCTCTCAGTTGTGTGCCGTTGTCGGGACTACCCCCTACTTATATAGGGACATGTGAAAACCATCTTCCTAGTAAAGAATCCTCGGTTATATGCCGTTGTCAAGGTTACCATCTTCCTAGCAAAGAATCCTCTCTCCCATGTGAAAACCAAGCGCATAGAAGTGAGGAATCAATTAATTTTCCAAGTACTCGAGGACAAACAACTTTAAGACCGATGGTAACCCTGCAAGAAAGCTTACTCACCAAGAATCTACCCTTTGAAAAAATTTCATATTATAGGGAGTTGATGGGCATTTGGCGCAGGTACCTCAAATAGCCTCTTATTCGTTCGTCTCCCTCAAAGGCACATTGACCTTTGAGTAGGAGGTCGTTGGGATAAAGACTAATGTGGATAGCTGCCCATCTTACTGACTAACCCTAATTATACATGTGCGTACTGATTCTTTATTCTTTCAATAATAAGTAATAAAGCAGTGCTTACAATAGAGCTCTCGAGGGTACCACAAACAATAGTGTCATCTCTGTGTGTCAATGCGTGCACGCACGCGCGCGCAATCTCAAGTCAACTTGTTGCTCCACCGAGTACTTCTAGAAACAAAGGCGAAAAAAAGAATTTTTTTGCTCAAAAGAGCAAAACTTGACTCTCTTAGGAGATTGGACAAGGTCAATATTGGGTCATTTAAGCAAACTAGACAAAGTTTCAGGGCAATATGGTAGGGTGCAGGCTACAATTGAGTAGGGTATAGTTTAGAATAAAGCAATGGAGTATGGAAAAATTTGGGGAGTAGGTGCTTGATTCTCCCAATTGCGTGCAGTTGTCGAGACTACCCCCTACTTTTATAGGGACCTCTAGCCCTCACTTTCAACCATCTACAACGACCATTCAATCCCTCTATCTTTGGCTTAGCTATTCTAGGTCAGTTAACTTTGGCTATGAGTGGTTTAATTGTTGTAGGATTTAGTCGATTTTTGCATACTATGGTTCATTATTGTGGATATGACTCTTTCCTTGCCCTTTAGTTTAGTGGGTAGCAGGCTCTTTTCACTTGTGTGCGTCTAGCTTTTTCTAAAGGCTTGCAGCAAGCAATGGCTAACGATAAACCTAAGTGGGAGATAGAGCTATGCGATCTAAAATGGATTCCATTATGAACGATCAAACTTGGAAGTTGGTCCCTTTGCCAGAAGGCAAACATGATTCTCCACTCAAGTGGATCGATCGATAAGTGAAAGGTTACACGCCACACTAAATCAAAGTAGGTTAGTGGAAAAAGGTTTTAAGTAAGAAAAAGGTGCGGACTTTGACGAGACCTTTTTGCATGTGGTGAGATTGACTACTTTTCATACTGTGTTTGCCTTGATGGCCAAGGATGGCATGGGCCTTGTACAATTGCATTCGGGATGCTATTTTGCACAGTGACCTTCATGACGAGATCTACATGCAACAATGGCCAGAAGGCTTTGTGTAACATGGTAAAGAAAAGCCTGTCTATTTTGCAAGCTAAGAAAGAGTCTTTAGGGATGGATCATAGTACGCCCCAAGGAATGGTACAACAATTCTAATATCTTTGTGTAGTCTGAGGGCTACAAGAGAAGTAATGCTTGCACACCATTGCTCACACACTAGAGAGCTAAAGATGGCAACTTGATAATGTCGATTTTCTATGTGGATGATATATTGACAGCTGGAAAAAAGCAGTTATGAGATTGATGCCCTAACGAAAAGGCAAATGAGAACATTCGAAATAAAGAATTTGGGACATGAAAATCGCATTCTTGGTATATGCATAATCAAGGGCAAAACAAAGAGATCGTTCTATCTGTCCACAAAAAGATTATGCCTGTGAAGTGTTATAACATTTTAATATTAGGGATAGAACAAAGAGATTGCTATGTCTATCTCACACAAGGATTATGTCAGTAAAGTGATATGCAACATTTCAATACGGAGGGAGGGGAGATAATCAATACTCCATTTCCTCCATATGTAAAAATGTGCGTGGATGATTGTCCCAAATGTGATGAGGAGAGAGCACTAAAATGGCTAAGGTTCCAGATTCATCATGCCGCAGCGGGTAGCCTCATGTACGCTATATATAATTGCCACTTAAGTGCTTGCATTGCTTTTGCATTGGGAATAGTGAGTAGGTACATATCAAAGGAAGCATTGGGAAGTAGTGAAAGGTACTTGAGTGGCATAGAAGGTATGTCTATACGGGAGGAGTAGCAATCATCTACTTGGATAAACATATCCAAATCATGCGGGAAATGTTGACAACAAAAAGTCGACCGTAGGATCTATTTCTCCCCCGGTCTAGTGGTGCAATCCCATGGTTATCTTGTTTGTAAAGGAGTGTGGCATTATCTACCGCTACAACTAGAGCTCGTTGCACCAACAACAAAGGTATGCAAAGAAAACATGCGGCTTACTCGTTTGGTGGGGAGACTTGGGCCTTAGTAAAGGCATGTCCTTATTGTGTAGTGACAGCGAGATTACCATCTTCCTAGCAAATAATCCTCCCTTTCATGCGGAAAACAAGCACATAGAAGTGAGATATCACTTAATTTGCACAGTACTCGAGAACAAGCAACTTTAAGACTGATGGTAACCCTACAAAAAAACTTACTCACCAAGAGTCTACCCTTCGAAAAAAATTCACATTACAAGGAGTTGATGGGCATTGGGTGAGGGTACCTCAAATAACCTCTTATTCGTTTGTCTCCCTCAAAGGCATATTGACCTTTGAGCGGGAGGCCGTTGGGATAAAGACTAATGTGGATGGCTACCCATCTTACTGACTAACCCTAATTATACATGCGCGTACTCATTCTTTATTCTTTCAATAACGAGTAATAAAGCGGTGCTTACAATAGAGCTATCGAGGGTACCACAAACATAGTGTCATCTTTGTGTGCGGTTGCATGCGTGTACACGTGCGCAATCTCGAGCTCCCTTGTTGCTCCATCAAGCACTTCTAGAAACAAAGGCAAATGAAAGAATTTTTGCCTCAAAATAGAAAAACTAGACTCTCTTAGGAGATTGGACAAGGTAGGTGGTCATTTAAGAAAACTGGAAAAAGTTTTAGGGAAATATGGTAGGGTGTAGGCTAGGATTGAGTAGGGTATAGTTTAGAATAAAGTAATGTAGTACGGAATAATTTGGAGAGAATGTACTTGATTCTCTCAGTTGTGTGCCGTTGTCGGGACTACCCCCTACTTATATAGGGACATGTGAAAACCATCTTCCTAGTAAAGAATCCTCGGTTATATGCCGTTGTCAAGGTTACCATCTTCCTAGCAAAGAATCCTCTCTCCCATGTGAAAACCAAGCGCATAGAAGTGAGGCATCAATTAATTTTCCAAGTACTCGAGGACAAACAACTTTAAGACCGATGGTAACCCTGCAAGAAAGCTTACTCACCAAGAATCTACCCTTTGAAAAAATTTCATATTATAGGGAGTTGATGGGCATTTGGCGCAGGTACCTCAAATAGCCTCTTATTCGTTCGTCTCCCTCAAAGGCACATTGACCTTTGAGTAGGAGGTCGTTGGGATAAAGACTAATGTGGATAGCTGCCCATCTTACTGACTAACCCTAATTATACATGTGCGTACTGATTCTTTATTCTTTCAATAATAAGTAATAAAGCAGTGCTTACAATAGAGCTCTCGAGGGTACCACAAACAATAGTGTCATCTCTGTGTGTCAATGCGTGCACGCACGCGCGCGCAATCTCAAGTCAACTTGTTGCTCCACCGAGTACTTCTAGAAACAAAGGCGAAAAAAAGAATTTTTTTGCTCAAAAGAGCAAAACTTGACTCTCTTAGGAGATTGGACAAGGTCAATATTGGGTCATTTAAGCAAACTAGACAAAGTTTCAGGGCAATATGGTAGGGTGCAGGCTACAATTGAGTAGGTTATAGTTTAGAATAAAGCAATGGAGTATGGAAAAATTTGGGGAGTAGGTGCTTGATTCTCCCAATTGCGTGCAGTTGTCGAGACTACCCCCTACTTTTATAGGGACCTCTAGCCCTCACTTTCAACCATCTACAACGACCATTCAATCCCTCTATCTTTGGCTTAGCTATTCTAGGTCAGTTAACTTTGGCTATGAGTGGTTTAATTGTTGTAGGATTTAGTCGATTTTTGCATACTATGGTTCATTATTGTGGATATGACTCTTTCCTTGCCCTTTAGTTTAGTGGGTAGCAGGCTCTTTTCACTTGTGTGCGTCTAGCTTTTTCTAAAGGCTTGCAGCAAGCAATGGCTAACGATAAACCTAAGTGGGAGATAGAGCTATGCGATCTAAAATGGATTCCATTATGAACGATCAAACTTGGAAGTTGGTCCCTTTGCCAGAAGGCAAACATGATTCTCCACTCAAGTGGATCGATCGATAAGTGAAAGGTTACACGCCACACTAAATCAAAGTAGGTTAGTGGAAAAAGGTTTTAAGTAAGAAAAAGGTGCGGACTTTGACGAGACCTTTTTGCATGTGGTGAGATTGACTACTTTTCATACTGTGTTTGCCTTGATGGCCAAGGATGGCATGGGCCTTGTACAATTGCATTCGGGATGCTATTTTGCACAGTGACCTTCATGACGAGATCTACATGCAACAATGGCCAGAAGGCTTTGTGTAACATGGTAAAGAAAAGCCTGTCTATTTTGCAAGCTAAGAAAGAGTCTTTAGGGATGGATCATAGTACGCCCCAAGGAATGGTACAACAATTCTAATATCTTTGTCTAGTCTGAGGGCTACAAGAGAAGTAATGCTTGCACACCATTGCTCACACACTAGAGAGCTAAAGATGGCAACTTGATAATGTCGATTTTCTGTGTGGATGATATATTGACAGCTGGAAAAAAGCAGTTATGAGATTGATGCCCTAACGAAAAGGCAAATGAGAACATTCGAAATAAAGAATTTGGGACATGAAAATCGCATTCTTGGTATATGCATAATCAAGGGCAAAACAAAGAGATCGTTCTATCTGTCCACAAAAAGATTATGCCTGTGAAGTGTTATAACATTTTAATATTAGGGATAGAACAAAGAGATTGCTATGTCTATCTCACACAAGGATTATGTCAGTAAAGTGATATGCAACATTTCAATACAGAGGGAGGGGAGATAATCAATACTCCATTTCCTCCATATGTAAAAATGTGCGTGGATGATTGTCCCAAATGTGATGAGGAGAGAGCACTAAAATGGCTAAGGTTCCAGATTCATCATGCCGCTGCGGGTAGCCTCATGTACGCTATATATAATTGCCACTTAAGTGCTTGCATTGCTTTTGCATTGGGAATAGTGAGTAGGTACATATCAAAGGAAGCATTGGGAAGTAGTGAAAGGTACTTGAGTGGCATAGAAGGTATGTCTATACGGGAGGAGTAGCAATCATCTACTTGGATAAACATATCCAAATCATGCGGGAAATGTTGACAACAAAAAGTCGACCGTAGGATCTATTTCTCCCTCGGTCTAGTGGTGCAATCTCATGGTTATCTTGTTTGTAAAGGAGTGTGGCATTATCTACCGCTACAACTAGAGCTCGTTGCACCAACAACAAAGGTATGCAAAGAAAACATGCGGCTTACTCGTTTGGTGGGGAGACTTGGGCCTTAGTAAAGGCATGTCCTTATTGTGTAGTGACAGCGAGATTACCATCTTCCTAGCAAATAATCCTCTCTTTCATGCGGAAAACAAGCACATAGAAGTGAGATATCACTTAATTTGCACAGTACTCGAGAACAAGCAACTTTAAGAGTGATGGTAACCCTACAAAAAAACTTACTCACCAAGAGTCTACCCTTCGAAAAAAATTCACATTACAAGGAGTTGATGGGCATTGGGTGAGGGTACCTCAAATAACCTCTTATTCGTTTGTCTCCCTCAAAGGCATATTGACCTTTGAGCGGGAGGCCGTTGGGATAAAGACTAATGTGGATGGCTACCCATCTTACTGACTAACCCTAATTATACATGCGCGTACTCATTCTTTATTCTTTCAATAACGAGTAATAAAGCGGTGCTTACAATAGAGCTATCGAGGGTACCACAAACATAGTGTCATCTTTGTGTGCGGTTGCATGCGTGTACACGTGCGCAATCTCGAGCTCCCTTGTTGCTCCATCAAGCACTTCTAGAAACAAAGGCAAATGAAAGAATTTTTGCCTCAAAATAGAAAAACTAGACTCTCTTAGGAGATTGGACAAGGTAGGTGGTCATTTAAGAAAACTGGACAAAGTTTTAGGGAAATATGGTAGGGTGTAGGCTAGGATTGAGTAGGGTATAGTTTAGAATAAAGTAATGTAGTACGGAATAATTTGGAGAGAATGTACTTGATTCTCTCAGTTGTGTGCCGTTGTCGGGACTACCCCCTACTTATATAGGGACATGTGAAAACCATCTTCCTAGTAAAGAATCCTCGGTTATATGCCGTTGTCAAGGTTACCATCTTCCTAGCAAAGAATCCTCTCTCCCATGTGAAAACCAAGCGCATAGAAGTGAGGAATCAATTAATTTTCCAAGTACTCGAGGACAAACAACTTTAAGACCGATGGTAACCCTGCAAGAAAGCTTACTCACCAAGAATCTACCCTTTGAAAAAATTTCATATTATAGGGAGTTGATGGGCATTTGGCGCAGGTACCTCAAATAGCCTCTTATTCGTTCGTCTCCCTCAAAGGCACATTGACCTTTGAGTAGGAGGTCGTTGGGATAAAGACTAATGTGGATAGCTGCCCATCTTACTGACTAACCCTAATTATACATGTGCGTACTGATTCTTTATTCTTTCAATAATAAGTAATAAAGCAGTGCTTACAATAGAGCTCTCGAGGGTACCACAAACAATAGTGTCATCTCTGTGTGTCAATGCGTGCACGCACGCGCGCGCAATCTCAAGTCAACTTGTTGCTCCACCGAGTACTTCTAGAAACAAAGGCGAAAAAAAGAATTTTTTTGCTCAAAAGAGCAAAACTTGACTCTCTTAGGAGATTGGACAAGGTCAATATTGGGTCATTTAAGCAAACTAGACAAAGTTTCAGGGCAATATGGTAGGGTGCAGGCTACAATTGAGTAGGGTATAGTTTAGAATAAAGCAATGGAGTATGGAAAAATTTGGGGAGTAGGTGCTTGATTCTCCCAATTGCGTGCAGTTGTCGAGACTACCCCCTACTTTTATAGGGACCTCTAGCCCTCACTTTCAACCATCTACAACGACCATTCAATCCCTCTATCTTTGGCTTAGCTATTCTAGGTCAGTTAACTTTGGCTATGAGTGGTTTAATTGTTGTAGGATTTAGTCGATTTTTGCATACTATGGTTCATTATTGTGGATATGACTCTTTCCTTGCCCTTTAGTTTAGTGGGTAGCAGGCTCTTTTCACTTGTGTGCGTCTAGCTTTTTCTAAAGGCTTGCAGCAAGCAATGGCTAACGATAAACCTAAGTGGGAGATAGAGCTATGCGATCTAAAATGGATTCCATTATGAACGATCAAACTTGGAAGTTGGTCCCTTTGCCAGAAGGCAAACATGATTCTCCACTCAAGTGGATCGATCGATAAGTGAAAGGTTACACGCCACACTAAATCAAAGTAGGTTAGTGGAAAAAGGTTTTAAGTAAGAAAAAGGTGCGGACTTTGACGAGACCTTTTTGCATGTGGTGAGATTGACTACTTTTCATACTGTGTTTGCCTTGATGGCCAAGGATGGCATGGGCCTTGTACAATTGCATTCGGGATGCTATTTTGCACAGTGACCTTCATGACGAGATCTACATGCAACAATGGCCAGAAGGCTTTGTGTAACATGGTAAAGAAAAGCCTGTCTATTTTGCAAGCTAAGAAAGAGTCTTTAGGGATGGATCATAGTACGCCCCAAGGAATGGTACAACAATTCTAATATCTTTGTCTAGTCTGAGGGCTACAAGAGAAGTAATGCTTGCACACCATTGCTCACACACTAGAGAGCTAAAGATGGCAACTTGATAATGTCGATTTTCTGTGTGGATGATATATTGACAGCTGGAAAAAAGCAGTTATGAGATTGATGCCCTAACGAAAAGGCAAATGAGAACATTCGAAATAAAGAATTTGGGACATGAAAATCGCATTCTTGGTATATGCATAATCAAGGGCAAAACAAAGAGATCGTTCTATCTGTCCACAAAAAGATTATGCCTGTGAAGTGTTATAACATTTTAATATTAGGGATAGAACAAAGAGATTGCTATGTCTATCTCACACAAGGATTATGTCAGTAAAGTGATATGCAACATTTCAATACGGAGGGAGGGGAGATAATCAATACTCCATTTCCTCCATATGTAAAAATGTGCGTGGATGATTGTCCCAAATGTGATGAGGAGAGAGCACTAAAATGGCTAAGGTTCCAGATTCATCATGCCGCAGCGGGTAGCCTCATGTACGCTATATATAATTGCCACTTAAGTGCTTGCATTGCTTTTGCATTGGGAATAGTGAGTAGGTACATATCAAAGGAAGCATTGGGAAGTAGTGAAAGGTACTTGAGTGGCATAGAAGGTATGTCTATACGGGAGGAGTAGCAATCATCTACTTGGATAAACATATCCAAATCATGCGGGAAATGTTGACAACAAAAAGTCGACCGTAGGATCTATTTCTCCCCCGGTCTAGTGGTGCAATCCCATGGTTATCTTGTTTGTAAAGGAGTGTGGCATTATCTACCGCTACAACTAGAGCTCGTTGCACCAACAACAAAGGTATGCAAAGAAAACATGCGGCTTACTCGTTTGGTGGGGAGACTTGGGCCTTAGTAAAGGCATGTCCTTATTGTGTAGTGACAGCGAGATTACCATCTTCCTAGCAAATAATCCTCCCTTTCATGCGGAAAACAAGCACATAGAAGTGAGATATCACTTAATTTGCACAGTACTCGAGAACAAGCAACTTTAAGACTGATGGTAACCCTACAAAAAAACTTACTCACCAAGAGTCTACCCTTCGAAAAAAATTCACATTACAAGGAGTTGATGGGCATTGGGTGAGGGTACCTCAAATAACCTCTTATTCGTTTGTCTCCCTCAAAGGCATATTGACCTTTGAGCGGGAGGCCGTTGGGATAAAGACTAATGTGGATGGCTACCCATCTTACTGACTAACCCTAATTATACATGCGCGTACTCATTCTTTATTCTTTCAATAACGAGTAATAAAGCGGTGCTTACAATAGAGCTATCGAGGGTACCACAAACATAGTGTCATCTTTGTGTGCGGTTGCATGCGTGTACACGTGCGCAATCTCGAGCTCCCTTGTTGCTCCATCAAGCACTTCTAGAAACAAAGGCAAATGAAAGAATTTTTGCCTCAAAATAGAAAAACTAGACTCTCTTAGGAGATTGGACAAGGTAGGTGGTCATTTAAGAAAACTGGACAAAGTTTTAGGGAAATATGGTAGGGTGTAGGCTAGGATTGAGTAGGGTATAGTTTAGAATAAAGTAATGTAGTACGGAATAATTTGGAGAGAATGTACTTGATTCTCTCAGTTGTGTGCCGTTGTCGGGACTACCCCCTACTTATATAGGGACATGTGAAAACCATCTTCCTAGTAAAGAATCCTCGGTTATATGCCGTTGTCAAGGTTACCATCTTCCTAGCAAAGAATCCTCTCTCCCATGTGAAAACCAAGCGCATAGAAGTGAGGCATCAATTAATTTTCCAAGTACTCGAGGACAAACAACTTTAAGACCGATGGTAACCCTGCAAGAAAGCTTACTCACCAAGAATCTACCCTTTGAAAAAATTTCATATTATAGGGAGTTGATGGGCATTTGGCGCAGGTACCTCAAATAGCCTCTTATTCGTTCGTCTCCCTCAAAGGCACATTGACCTTTGAGTAGGAGGTCGTTGGGATAAAGACTAATGTGGATAGCTGCCCATCTTACTGACTAACCCTAATTATACATGTGCGTACTGATTCTTTATTCTTTCAATAATAAGTAATAAAGCAGTGCTTACAATAGAGCTCTCGAGGGTACCACAAACAATAGTGTCATCTCTGTGTGTCAATGCGTGCACGCACGCGCGCGCAATCTCAAGTCCCCTTGTTGCTCCACCGAGTACTTCTAGAAACAAAGGCGAAAAAAAGAATTTTTTTGCTCAAAAGAGCAAAACTTGACTCTCTTAGGAGATTGGACAAGGTCAATATTGGGTCATTTAAGCAAACTAGACAAAGTTTCAGGGCAATATGGTAGGGTGCAGGCTACAATTGAGTAGGGTATAGTTTAGAATAAAGCAATGGAGTATGGAAAAATTTGGGGAGTAGGTGCTTGATTCTCCCAATTGCGTGCAGTTGTCGAGACTACCCCCTACTTTTATAGGGACCTCTAGCCCTCACTTTCAACCATCTACAACGACCATTCAATCCCTCTATCTTTGGCTTAGCTATTCTAGGTCAGTTAACTTTGGCTATGAGTGGTTTAATTGTTGTAGGATTTAGTCGATTTTTGCATACTATGGTTCATTATTGTGGATATGACTCTTTCCTTGCCCTTTAGTTTAGTGGGTAGCAGGCTCTTTTCACTTGTGTGCGTCTAGCTTTTTCTAAAGGCTTGCAGCAAGCAATGGCTAACGATAAACCTAAGTGGGAGATAGAGCTATGCGATCTAAAATGGATTCCATTATGAACGATCAAACTTGGAAGTTGGTCCCTTTGCCAGAAGGCAAACATGATTCTCCACTCAAGTGGATCGATCGATAAGTGAAAGGTTACACGCCACACTAAATCAAAGTAGGTTAGTGGAAAAAGGTTTTAAGTAAGAAAAAGGTGCGGACTTTGACGAGACCTTTTTGCATGTGGTGAGATTGACTACTTTTCATACTGTGTTTGCCTTGATGGCCAAGGATGGCATGGGCCTTGTACAATTGCATTCGGGATGCTATTTTGCACAGTGACCTTCATGACGAGATCTACATGCAACAATGGCCAGAAGGCTTTGTGTAACATGGTAAAGAAAAGCCTGTCTATTTTGCAAGCTAAGAAAGAGTCTTTAGGGATGGATCATAGTACGCCCCAAGGAATGGTACAACAATTCTAATATCTTTGTGTAGTCTGAGGGCTACAAGAGAAGTAATGCTTGCACACCATTGCTCACACACTAGAGAGCTAAAGATGGCAACTTGATAATGTCGATTTTCTGTGTGGATGATATATTGACAGCTGGAAAAAAGCAGTTATGAGATTGATGCCCTAACGAAAAGGCAAATGAGAACATTCGAAATAAAGAATTTGGGACATGAAAATCGCATTCTTGGTATATGCATAATCAAGGGCAAAACAAAGAGATCGTTCTATCTGTCCACAAAAAGATTATGCCTGTGAAGTGTTATAACATTTTAATATTAGGGATAGAACAAAGAGATTGCTATGTCTATCTCACACAAGGATTATGTCAGTAAAGTGATATGCAACATTTCAATACGGAGGGAGGGGAGATAATCAATACTCCATTTCCTCCATATGTAAAAATGTGCGTGGATGATTGTCCCAAATGTGATGAGGAGAGAGCACTAAAATGGCTAAGGTTCCAGATTCATCATGCCGCAGCGGGTAGCCTCATGTACGCTATATATAATTGCCACTTAAGTGCTTGCATTGCTTTTGCATTGGGAATAGTGAGTAGGTACATATCAAAGGAAGCATTGGGAAGTAGTGAAAGGTACTTGAGTGGCATAGAAGGTATGTCTATACGGGAGGAGTAGCAATCATCTACTTGGATAAACATATCCAAATCATGCGGGAAATGTTGACAACAAAAAGTCGACCGTAGGATCTATTTCTCCCCCGGTCTAGTGGTGCAATCCCATGGTTATCTTGTTTGTAAAGGAGTGTGGCATTATCTACCGCTACAACTAGAGCTCGTTGCACCAACAACAAAGGTATGCAAAGAAAACATGCGGCTTACTCGTTTGGTGGGGAGACTTGGGCCTTAGTAAAGGCATGTCCTTATTGTGTAGTGACAGCGAGATTACCATCTTCCTAGCAAATAATCCTCCCTTTCATGCGGAAAACAAGCACATAGAAGTGAGATATCACTTAATTTGCACAGTACTCGAGAACAAGCAACTTTAAGACTGATGGTAACCCTACAAAAAAACTTACTCACCAAGAGTCTACCCTTCGAAAAAAATTCACATTACAAGGAGTTGATGGGCATTGGGTGAGGGTACCTCAAATAACCTCTTATTCGTTTGTCTCCCTCAAAGGCATATTGACCTTTGAGCGGGAGGCCGTTGGGATAAAGACTAATGTGGATGGCTACCCATCTTACTGACTAACCCTAATTATACATGCGCGTACTCATTCTTTATTCTTTCAATAACGAGTAATAAAGCGGTGCTTACAATAGAGCTATCGAGGGTACCACAAACATAGTGTCATCTTTGTGTGCGGTTGCATGCGTGTACACGTGCGCAATCTCGAGCTCCCTTGTTGCTCCATCAAGCACTTCTAGAAACAAAGGCAAATGAAAGAATTTTTGCCTCAAAATAGAAAAACTAGACTCTCTTAGGAGATTGGACAAGGTAGGTGGTCATTTAAGAAAACTGGAAAAAGTTTTAGGGAAATATGGTAGGGTGTAGGCTAGGATTGAGTAGGGTATAGTTTAGAATAAAGTAATGTAGTACGGAATAATTTGGAGAGAATGTACTTGATTCTCTCAGTTGTGTGCCGTTGTCGGGACTACCCCCTACTTATATAGGGACATGTGAAAACCATCTTCCTAGTAAAGAATCCTCGGTTATATGCCGTTGTCAAGGTTACCATCTTCCTAGCAAAGAATCCTCTCTCCCATGTGAAAACCAAGCGCATAGAAGTGAGGCATCAATTAATTTTCCAAGTACTCGAGGACAAACAACTTTAAGACCGATGGTAACCCTGCAAGAAAGCTTACTCACCAAGAATCTACCCTTTGAAAAAATTTCATATTATAGGGAGTTGATGGGCATTTGGCGCAGGTACCTCAAATAGCCTCTTATTCGTTCGTCTCCCTCAAAGGCACATTGACCTTTGAGTAGGAGGTCGTTGGGATAAAGACTAATGTGGATAGCTGCCCATCTTACTGACTAACCCTAATTATACATGTGCGTACTGATTCTTTATTCTTTCAATAATAAGTAATAAAGCAGTGCTTACAATAGAGCTCTCGAGGGTACCACAAACAATAGTGTCATCTCTGTGTGTCAATGCGTGCACGCACGCGCGCGCAATCTCAAGTCCCCTTGTTGCTCCACCGAGTACTTCTAGAAACAAAGGCGAAAAAAAGAATTTTTTTGCTCAAAAGAGCAAAACTTGACTCTCTTAGGAGATTGGACAAGGTCAATATTGGGTCATTTAAGCAAACTAGACAAAGTTTCAGGGCAATATGGTAGGGTGCAGGCTACAATTGAGTAGGGTATAGTTTAGAATAAAGCAATGGAGTATGGAAAAATTTGGGGAGTAGGTGCTTGATTCTCCCAATTGCGTGCAGTTGTCGAGACTACCCCCTACTTTTATAGGGACCTCTAGCCCTCACTTTCAACCATCTACAACGACCATTCAATCCCTCTATCTTTGGCTTAGCTATTCTAGGTCAGTTAACTTTGGCTATGAGTGGTTTAATTGTTGTAGGATTTAGTCGATTTTTGCATACTATGGTTCATTATTGTGGATATGACTCTTTCCTTGCCCTTTAGTTTAGTGGGTAGCAGGCTCTTTTCACTTGTGTGCGTCTAGCTTTTTCTAAAGGCTTGCAGCAAGCAATGGCTAACGATAAACCTAAGTGGGAGATAGAGCTATGCGATCTAAAATGGATTCCATTATGAACGATCAAACTTGGAAGTTGGTCCCTTTGCCAGAAGGCAAACATGATTCTCCACTCAAGTGGATCGATCGATAAGTGAAAGGTTACACGCCACACTAAATCAAAGTAGGTTAGTGGAAAAAGGTTTTAAGTAAGAAAAAGGTGCGGACTTTGACGAGACCTTTTTGCATGTGGTGAGATTGACTACTTTTCATACTGTGTTTGCCTTGATGGCCAAGGATGGCATGGGCCTTGTACAATTGCATTCGGGATGCTATTTTGCACAGTGACTTTCATGACGAGATCTACATGCAACAATGGCCAGAAGGCTTTGTGTAACATGGTAAAGAAAAGCCTGTCTATTTTGCAAGCTAAGAAAGAGTCTTTAGGGATGGATCATAGTACGCCCCAAGGAATGGTACAACAATTCTAATATCTTTGTGTAGTCTGAGGGCTACAAGAGAAGTAATGCTTGCACACCATTGCTCA
Source organism: Lygodium microphyllum (assembly GCF_053477565.2). NCBI lineage: Eukaryota > Viridiplantae > Streptophyta > Polypodiopsida > Schizaeales > Lygodiaceae > Lygodium > Lygodium microphyllum. The sequence goes on from NC_141137.1 coordinate 23,696,092, forward strand.
CACACTAGAGAGCTAAAGATGGCAACTTGATAATGTCGATTTTCTGTGTGGATGATATATTGACAGCTGGAAAAAAGCAGTTATGAGATTGATGCCCTAACGAAAATTATTATCTCCCCTCCCTCCGTATTCAAATGTTGCATATCACTTTACACCACATAATCCTTGTGTGAGATAGACATAGCAATCTCTTTGTTCTATCTGTCCACAAAAAGATTATGCCTGTGAAGTGTTATAACATTTTAATATTAGGGATAGAACAAAGAGATTGCTATGTCTATCTCACACAAGGATTATGTCAGTAAAGTGATATGCAACATTTCAATACGGAGGGAGGGGAGATAATCAATACTCCATTTCCTCCATATGTAAAAATGTGCGTGGATGATTGTCCCAAATGTGATGAGGAGAGAGCACTAAAATGGCTAAGGTTCCAGATTCATCATGCCGCAGCGGGTAGCCTCATGTACGCTATGTATAATTGCCACTTAAGTGCTTGCATTGCTTTTGCATTGGGAATAGTGAGTAGGTACATATCAAAGGAAGCATTGGGAAGTAGTGAAAGGTACTTGAGTGGCATAGAAGGTATGTCTATACGGGAGGAGTAGCAATCATCTACTTGGATAAACATATCCAAATCATGCGGGAAATGTTGACAACAAAAAGTCGACCGTAGGATCTATTTCTCCCCCGGTCTAGTGGTGCAATCTCATGGTTATCTTGTTTGTAAAGGAGTGTGGCATTATCTACCGCTACAACTAGAGCTCGTTGCACCAACAACAAAGGTATGCAAAGAAAACATGCGGCTTACTCGTTTGGTGGGGAGACTTGGGCCTTAGTAAAGGCATGTCCTTATTGTGTAGTGACAGCGAGATTACCATCTTCCTAGCAAATAATCCTCCCTTTCATGCGGAAAACAAGCACATAGAAGTGAGATATCACTTAATTTGCACAGTACTCGAGAACAAGCAACTTTAAGACTGATGGTAACCCTACAAAAAAACTTACTCACCAAGAGTCTACCCTTCGAAAAAAATTCACATTACAAGGAGTTGATGGGCATTGGGTGAGGGTACCTCAAATAACCTCTTATTCGTTTGTCTCCCTCAAAGGCATATTGACCTTTGAGCGGGAGGCCGTTGGGATAAAGACTAATGTGGATGGCTACCCATCTTGCTGACTAACCCTAATTATACATGCGCGTACTCATTCTTTATTCTTTCAATAACGAGTAATAAAGCGGTGCTTACAATAGAGCTATCGAGGGTACCACAAACATAGTGTCATCTTTGTGTGCGGTTGCATGCGTGTACACGTGCGCAATCTCGAGCTCCCTTGTTGCTCCATCAAGCACTTCTAGAAACAAAGGCAAATGAAAGAATTTTTGCCTCAAAATAGAAAAACTAGACTCTCTTAGGAGATTGGACAAGGTAGGTGGTCATTTAAGAAAACTGGACAAAGTTTTAGGGAAATATGGTAGGGTGTAGGCTAGGATTGAGTAGGGTATAGTTTAGAATAAAGTAATGTAGTACGGAATAATTTGGAGAGAATGTACTTGATTCTCTCAGTTGTGTGCCGTTGTCGGGACTACCCCCTACTTATATAGGGACATGTGAAAACCATCTTCCTAGTAAAGAATCCTCGGTTATATGCCGTTGTCAAGGTTACCATCTTCCTAGCAAAGAATCCTCTCTCCCATGTGAAAACCAAGCGCATAGAAGTGAGGCATCAATTAATTTTCCAAGTACTCGAGGACAAACAACTTTAAGACCGATGGTAACCCTGCAAAAAAGCTTACTCACCAAGAATCTACCCTTTGAAAAAATTTCATATTATAGGGAGTTGATGGGCATTTGGCGCAGGTACCTCAAATAGCCTCTTATTCGTTCGTCTCCCTCAAAGGCACATTGACCTTTGAGTAGGAGGTCGTTGGGATAAAGACTAATGTGGATAGCTGCCCATCTTACTGACTAACCCTAATTATACATGTGCGTACTGATTCTTTATTCTTTCAATAATAAGTAATAAAGCAGTGCTTACAATAGAGCTCTCGAGGGTACCACAAACAATAGTGTCATCTCTGTGTGTCAATGCGTGCACGCACGCGCGCGCAATCTCAAGTCCCCTTGTTGCTCCACCGAGTACTTCTAGAAACAAAGGCGAAAAAAAGAATTTTTTTGCTCAAAAGAGCAAAACTTGACTCTCTTAGGAGATTGGACAAGGTCAATATTGGGTCATTTAAGCAAACTAGACAAAGTTTCAGGGCAATATGGTAGGGTGCAGGCTACAATTGAGTAGGGTATAGTTTAGAATAAAGCAATGTAGTATGGAAAAATTTGGGGAGTAGGTGCTTGATTCTCCCAATTGCGTGCAGTTGTCGAGACTACCCCCTACTTTTATAGGGACCTCTAGCCCTCACTTTCAACCATCTACAACGACCATTCAATCCCTCTATCTTTGGCTTAGCTATTCTAGGTCAGTTAACTTTGGCTATGAGTGGTTTAATTGTTGTAGGATTTAGTCGATTTTTGCATACTATGGTTCATTATTGTGGATATGACTCTTTCCTTGCCCTTTAGTTTAGTGGGTAGCAGGCTCTTTTCACTTGTGTGCGTCTAGCTTTTTCTAAAGGCTTGCAGCAAGCAATGGCTAACGATAAACCTAAGTGGGAGATAGAGCTATGCGATCTAAAATGGATTCCATTATGAACGATCAAACTTGGAAGTTGGTCCCTTTGCCAGAAGGCAAACATGATTCTCCACTCAAGTGGATCGATCGATAAGTGAAAGGTTACACGCCACACTAAATCAAAGTAGGTTAGTGGAAAAAGGTTTTAAGTAAGAAAAAGGTGCGGACTTTGACGAGACCTTTTTGCATGTGGTGAGATTGACTACTTTTCATACTGTGTTTGCCTTGATGGCCAAGGATGGCATGGGCCTTGTACAATTGCATTCGGGATGCTATTTTGCACAGTGACCTTCATGACGAGATCTACATGCAACAATGGCCAGAAGGCTTTGTGTAACATGGTAAAGAAAAGCCTGTCTATTTTGCAAGCTAAGAAAGAGTCTTTAGGGATGGATCATAGTACGCCCCAAGGAATGGTACAACAATTCTAATATCTTTGTGTAGTCTGAGGGCTACAAGAGAAGTAATGCTTGCACACCATTGCTCACACACTAGAGAGCTAAAGATGGCAACTTGATAATGTCGATTTTCTATGTGGATGATATATTGACAGCTGGAAAAAAGCAGTTATGAGATTGATGCCCTAACGAAAAGGCAAATGAGAACATTCGAAATAAAGAATTTGGGACATGAAAATCGCATTCTTGGTATATGCATAATCAAGGGCAAAACAAAGAGATCGTTCTATCTGTCCACAAAAAGATTATGCCTGTGAAGTGTTATAACATTTTAATATTAGGGATAGAACAAAGAGATTGCTATGTCTATCTCACACAAGGATTATGTCAGTAAAGTGATATGCAACATTTCAATACGGAGGGAGGGGAGATAATCAATACTCCATTTCCTCCATATGTAAAAATGTGCGTGGATGATTGTCCCAAATGTGATGAGGAGAGAGCACTAAAATGGCTAAGGTTCCAGATTCATCATGCCGCAGCGGGTAGCCTCATGTACGCTATGTATAATTGCCACTTAAGTGCTTGCATTGCTTTTGCATTGGGAATAGTGAGTAGGTACATATCAAAGGAAGCATTGGGAAGTAGTGAAAGGTACTTGAGTGGCATAGAAGGTATGTCTATACGGGAGGAGTAGCAATCATCTACTTGGATAAACATATCCAAATCATGCGGGAAATGTTGACAACAAAAAGTCGACCGTAGGATCTATTTCTCCCCCGGTCTAGTGGTGCAATCTCATGGTTATCTTGTTTGTAAAGGAGTGTGGCATTATCTACCGCTACAACTAGAGCTCGTTGCACCAACAACAAAGGTATGCAAAGAAAACATGCGGCTTACTCGTTTGGTGGGGAGACTTGGGCCTTAGTAAAGGCATGTCCTTATTGTGTAGTGACAGCGAGATTACCATCTTCCTAGCAAATAATCCTCCCTTTCATGCGGAAAACAAGCACATAGAAGTGAGATATCACTTAATTTGCACAGTACTCGAGAACAAGCAACTTTAAGACTGATGGTAACCCTACAAAAAAACTTACTCACCAAGAGTCTACCCTTCGAAAAAAATTCACATTACAAGGAGTTGATGGGCATTGGGTGAGGGTACCTCAAATAACCTCTTATTCGTTTGTCTCCCTCAAAGGCATATTGACCTTTGAGCGGGAGGCCGTTGGGATAAAGACTAATGTGGATGGCTACCCATCTTGCTGACTAACCCTAATTATACATGCGCGTACTCATTCTTTATTCTTTCAATAACGAGTAATAAAGCGGTGCTTACAATAGAGCTATCGAGGGTACCACAAACATAGTGTCATCTTTGTGTGCGGTTGCATGCGTGTACACGTGCGCAATCTCGAGCTCCCTTGTTGCTCCATCAAGCACTTCTAGAAACAAAGGCAAATGAAAGAATTTTTGCCTCAAAATAGAAAAACTAGACTCTCTTAGGAGATTGGACAAGGTAGGTGGTCATTTAAGAAAACTGGACAAAGTTTTAGGGAAATATGGTAGGGTGTAGGCTAGGATTGAGTAGGGTATAGTTTAGAATAAAGTAATGTAGTACGGAATAATTTGGAGAGAATGTACTTGATTCTCTCAGTTGTGTGCCGTTGTCGGGACTACCCCCTACTTATATAGGGACATGTGAAAACCATCTTCCTAGTAAAGAATCCTCGGTTATATGCCGTTGTCAAGGTTACCATCTTCCTAGCAAAGAATCCTCTCTCCCATGTGAAAACCAAGCGCATAGAAGTGAGGCATCAATTAATTTTCCAAGTACTCGAGGACAAACAACTTTAAGACCGATGGTAACCCTGCAAAAAAGCTTACTCACCAAGAATCTACCCTTTGAAAAAATTTCATATTATAGGGAGTTGATGGGCATTTGGCGCAGGTACCTCAAATAGCCTCTTATTCGTTCGTCTCCCTCAAAGGCACATTGACCTTTGAGTAGGAGGTCGTTGGGATAAAGACTAATGTGGATAGCTGCCCATCTTACTGACTAACCCTAATTATACATGTGCGTACTGATTCTTTATTCTTTCAATAATAAGTAATAAAGCAGTGCTTACAATAGAGCTCTCGAGGGTACCACAAACAATAGTGTCATCTCTGTGTGTCAATGCGTGCACGCACGCGCGCGCAATCTCAAGTCCCCTTGTTGCTCCACCGAGTACTTCTAGAAACAAAGGCGAAAAAAAGAATTTTTTTGCTCAAAAGAGCAAAACTTGACTCTCTTAGGAGATTGGACAAGGTCAATATTGGGTCATTTAAGCAAACTAGACAAAGTTTCAGGGCAATATGGTAGGGTGCAGGCTACAATTGAGTAGGGTATAGTTTAGAATAAAGCAATGTAGTATGGAAAAATTTGGGGAGTAGGTGCTTGATTCTCCCAATTGCGTGCAGTTGTCGAGACTACCCCCTACTTTTATAGGGACCTCTAGCCCTCACTTTCAACCATCTACAACGACCATTCAATCCCTCTATCTTTGGCTTAGCTATTCTAGGTCAGTTAACTTTGGCTATGAGTGGTTTAATTGTTGTAGGATTTAGTCGATTTTTGCATACTATGGTTCATTATTGTGGATATGACTCTTTCCTTGCCCTTTAGTTTAGTGGGTAGCAGGCTCTTTTCACTTGTGTGCGTCTAGCTTCTTCTAAAGGCTTGCAGCAAGCAATGGCTAACGATAAACCTAAGTGGGAGATAGAGCTATGCGATCTAAAATGGATTCCATTATGAACGATCAAACTTGGAAGTTGGTCCCTTTGCCAGAAGGCAAACATGATTCTCCACTCAAGTGGATCGATCGATAAGTGAAAGGTTACACGCCACACTAAATCAAAGTAGGTTAGTGGAAAAAGGTTTTAAGTAAGAAAAAGGTGCGGACTTTGACGAGACCTTTTTGCATGTGGTGAGATTGACTACTTTTCATACTGTGTTTGCCTTGATGGCCAAGGATGGCATGGGCCTTGTACAATTGCATTCGGGATGCTATTTTGCACAGTGACCTTCATGACGAGATCTACATGCAACAATGGCCAGAAGGCTTTGTGTAACATGGTAAAGAAAAGCCTGTCTATTTTGCAAGCTAAGAAAGAGTCTTTAGGGATGGATCATAGTACGCCCCAAGGAATGGTACAACAATTCTAATATCTTTGTGTAGTCTGAGGGCTACAAGAGAAGTAATGCTTGCACACCATTGCTCACACACTAGAGAGCTAAAGATGGCAACTTGATAATGTCGATTTTCTATGTGGATGATATATTGACAGCTGGAAAAAAGCAGTTATGAGATTGATGCCCTAACGAAAAGGCAAATGAGAACATTCGAAATAAAGAATTTGGGACATGAAAATCGCATTCTTGGTATATGCATAATCAAGGGCAAAACAAAGAGATCGTTCTATCTGTCCACAAAAAGATTATGCCTGTGAAGTGTTATAACATTTTAATATTAGGGATAGAACAAAGAGATTGCTATGTCTATCTCACACAAGGATTATGTCAGTAAAGTGATATGCAACATTTCAATACGGAGGGAGGGGAGATAATCAATACTCCATTTCCTCCATATGTAAAAATGTGCGTGGATGATTGTCCCAAATGTGATGAGGAGAGAGCACTAAAATGGCTAAGGTTCCAGATTCATCATGCCGCAGCGGGTAGCCTCATGTACGCTATGTATAATTGCCACTTAAGTGCTTGCATTGCTTTTGCATTGGGAATAGTGAGTAGGTACATATCAAAGGAAGCATTGGGAAGTAGTGAAAGGTACTTGAGTGGCATAGAAGGTATGTCTATACGGGAGGAGTAGCAATCATCTACTTGGATAAACATATCCAAATCATGCGGGAAATGTTGACAACAAAAAGTCGACCGTAGGATCTATTTCTCCCCCGGTCTAGTGGTGCAATCTCATGGTTATCTTGTTTGTAAAGGAGTGTGGCATTATCTACCGCTACAACTAGAGCTCGTTGCACCAACAACAAAGGTATGCAAAGAAAACATGCGGCTTACTCGTTTGGTGGGGAGACTTGGGCCTTAGTAAAGGCATGTCCTTATTGTGTAGTGACAGCGAGATTACCATCTTCCTAGCAAATAATCCTCCCTTTCATGCGGAAAACAAGCACATAGAAGTGAGATATCACTTAATTTGCACAGTACTCGAGAACAAGCAACTTTAAGACTGATGGTAACCCTACAAAAAAACTTACTCACCAAGAGTCTACCCTTCGAAAAAAATTCACATTACAAGGAGTTGATGGGCATTGGGTGAGGGTACCTCAAATAACCTCTTATTCGTTTGTCTCCCTCAAAGGCATATTGACCTTTGAGCGGGAGGCCGTTGGGATAAAGACTAATGTGGATGGCTACCCATCTTGCTGACTAACCCTAATTATACATGCGCGTACTCATTCTTTATTCTTTCAATAACGAGTAATAAAGCGGTGCTTACAATAGAGCTATCGAGGGTACCACAAACATAGTGTCATCTTTGTGTGCGGTTGCATGCGTGTACACGTGCGCAATCTCGAGCTCCCTTGTTGCTCCATCAAGCACTTCTAGAAACAAAGGCAAATGAAAGAATTTTTGCCTCAAAATAGAAAAACTAGACTCTCTTAGGAGATTGGACAAGGTAGGTGGTCATTTAAGAAAACTGGACAAAGTTTTAGGGAAATATGGTAGGGTGTAGGCTAGGATTGAGTAGGGTATAGTTTAGAATAAAGTAATGTAGTACGGAATAATTTGGAGAGAATGTACTTGATTCTCTCAGTTGTGTGCCGTTGTCGGGACTACCCCCTACTTATATAGGGACATGTGAAAACCATCTTCCTAGTAAAGAATCCTCGGTTATATGCCGTTGTCAAGGTTACCATCTTCCTAGCAAAGAATCCTCTCTCCCATGTGAAAACCAAGCGCATAGAAGTGAGGCATCAATTAATTTTCCAAGTACTCGAGGACAAACAACTTTAAGACCGATGGTAACCCTGCAAAAAAGCTTACTCACCAAGAATCTACCCTTTGAAAAAATTTCATATTATAGGGAGTTGATGGGCATTTGGCGCAGGTACCTCAAATAGCCTCTTATTCGTTCGTCTCCCTCAAAGGCACATTGACCTTTGAGTAGGAGGTCGTTGGGATAAAGACTAATGTGGATAGCTGCCCATCTTACTGACTAACCCTAATTATACATGTGCGTACTGATTCTTTATTCTTTCAATAATAAGTAATAAAGCAGTGCTTACAATAGAGCTCTCGAGGGTACCACAAACAATAGTGTCATCTCTGTGTGTCAATGCGTGCACGCACGCGCGCGCAATCTCAAGTCCCCTTGTTGCTCCACCGAGTACTTCTAGAAACAAAGGCGAAAAAAAGAATTTTTTTGCTCAAAAGAGCAAAACTTGACTCTCTTAGGAGATTGGACAAGGTCAATATTGGGTCATTTAAGCAAACTAGACAAAGTTTCAGGGCAATATGGTAGGGTGCAGGCTACAATTGAGTAGGGTATAGTTTAGAATAAAGCAATGTAGTATGGAAAAATTTGGGGAGTAGGTGCTTGATTCTCCCAATTGCGTGCAGTTGTCGAGACTACCCCCTACTTTTATAGGGACCTCTAGCCCTCACTTTCAACCATCTACAACGACCATTCAATCCCTCTATCTTTGGCTTAGCTATTCTAGGTCAGTTAACTTTGGCTATGAGTGGTTTAATTGTTGTAGGATTTAGTCGATTTTTGCATACTATGGTTCATTATTGTGGATATGACTCTTTCCTTGCCCTTTAGTTTAGTGGGTAGCAGGCTCTTTTCACTTGTGTGCGTCTAGCTTTTTCTAAAGGCTTGCAGCAAGCAATGGCTAACGATAAACCTAAGTGGGAGATAGAGCTATGCGATCTAAAATGGATTCCATTATGAACGATCAAACTTGGAAGTTGGTCCCTTTGCCAGAAGGCAAACATGATTCTCCACTCAAGTGGATCGATCGATAAGTGAAAGGTTACACGCCACACTAAATCAAAGTAGGTTAGTGGAAAAAGGTTTTAAGTAAGAAAAAGGTGCGGACTTTGACGAGACCTTTTTGCATGTGGTGAGATTGACTACTTTTCATACTGTGTTTGCCTTGATGGCCAAGGATGGCATGGGCCTTGTACAATTGCATTCGGGATGCTATTTTGCACAGTGACCTTCATGACGAGATCTACATGCAACAATGGCCAGAAGGCTTTGTGTAACATGGTAAAGAAAAGCCTGTCTATTTTGCAAGCTAAGAAAGAGTCTTTAGGGATGGATCATAGTACGCCCCAAGGAATGGTACAACAATTCTAATATCTTTGTGTAGTCTGAGGGCTACAAGAGAAGTAATGCTTGCACACCATTGCTCACACACTAGAGAGCTAAAGATGGCAACTTGATAATGTCGATTTTCTATGTGGATGATATATTGACAGCTGGAAAAAAGCAGTTATGAGATTGATGCCCTAACGAAAAGGCAAATGAGAACATTCGAAATAAAGAATTTGGGACATGAAAATCGCATTCTTGGTATATGCATAATCAAGGGCAAAACAAAGAGATCGTTCTATCTGTCCACAAAAAGATTATGCCTGTGAAGTGTTATAACATTTTAATATTAGGGATAGAACAAAGAGATTGCTATGTCTATCTCACACAAGGATTATGTCAGTAAAGTGATATGCAACATTTCAATACGGAGGGAGGGGAGATAATCAATACTCCATTTCCTCCATATGTAAAAATGTGCGTGGATGATTGTCCCAAATGTGATGAGGAGAGAGCACTAAAATGGCTAAGGTTCCAGATTCATCATGCCGCAGCGGGTAGCCTCATGTACGCTATGTATAATTGCCACTTAAGTGCTTGCATTGCTTTTGCATTGGGAATAGTGAGTAGGTACATATCAAAGGAAGCATTGGGAAGTAGTGAAAGGTACTTGAGTGGCATAGAAGGTATGTCTATACGGGAGGAGTAGCAATCATCTACTTGGATAAACATATCCAAATCATGCGGGAAATGTTGACAACAAAAAGTCGACCGTAGGATCTATTTCTCCCCCGGTCTAGTGGTGCAATCTCATGGTTATCTTGTTTGTAAAGGAGTGTGGCATTATCTACCGCTACAACTAGAGCTCGTTGCACCAACAACAAAGGTATGCAAAGAAAACATGCGGCTTACTCGTTTGGTGGGGAGACTTGGGCCTTAGTAAAGGCATGTCCTTATTGTGTAGTGACAGCGAGATTACCATCTTCCTAGCAAATAATCCTCCCTTTCATGCGGAAAACAAGCACATAGAAGTGAGATATCACTTAATTTGCACAGTACTCGAGAACAAGCAACTTTAAGACTGATGGTAACCCTACAAAAAAACTTACTCACCAAGAGTCTACCCTTCGAAAAAAATTCACATTACAAGGAGTTGATGGGCATTGGGTGAGGGTACCTCAAATAACCTCTTATTCGTTTGTCTCCCTCAAAGGCATATTGACCTTTGAGCGGGAGGCCGTTGGGATAAAGACTAATGTGGATGGCTACCCATCTTGCTGACTAACCCTAATTATACATGCGCGTACTCATTCTTTATTCTTTCAATAACGAGTAATAAAGCGGTGCTTACAATAGAGCTATCGAGGGTACCACAAACATAGTGTCATCTTTGTGTGCGGTTGCATGCGTGTACACGTGCGCAATCTCGAGCTCCCTTGTTGCTCCATCAAGCACTTCTAGAAACAAAGGCAAATGAAAGAATTTTTGCCTCAAAATAGAAAAACTAGACTCTCTTAGGAGATTGGACAAGGTAGGTGGTCATTTAAGAAAACTGGACAAAGTTTTAGGGAAATATGGTAGGGTGTAGGCTAGGATTGAGTAGGGTATAGTTTAGAATAAAGTAATGTAGTACGGAATAATTTGGAGAGAATGTACTTGATTCTCTCAGTTGTGTGCCGTTGTCGGGACTACCCCCTACTTATATAGGGACATGTGAAAACCATCTTCCTAGTAAAGAATCCTCGGTTATATGCCGTTGTCAAGGTTACCATCTTCCTAGCAAAGAATCCTCTCTCCCATGTGAAAACCAAGCGCATAGAAGTGAGGCATCAATTAATTTTCCAAGTACTCGAGGACAAACAACTTTAAGACCGATGGTAACCCTGCAAAAAAGCTTACTCACCAAGAATCTACCCTTTGAAAAAATTTCATATTATAGGGAGTTGATGGGCATTTGGCGCAGGTACCTCAAATAGCCTCTTATTCGTTCGTCTCCCTCAAAGGCACATTGACCTTTGAGTAGGAGGTCGTTGGGATAAAGACTAATGTGGATAGCTGCCCATCTTACTGACTAACCCTAATTATACATGTGCGTACTGATTCTTTATTCTTTCAATAATAAGTAATAAAGCAGTGCTTACAATAGAGCTCTCGAGGGTACCACAAACAATAGTGTCATCTCTGTGTGTCAATGCGTGCACGCACGCGCGCGCAATCTCAAGTCCCCTTGTTGCTCCACCGAGTACTTCTAGAAACAAAGGCGAAAAAAAGAATTTTTTTGCTCAAAAGAGCAAAACTTGACTCTCTTAGGAGATTGGACAAGGTCAATATTGGGTCATTTAAGCAAACTAGACAAAGTTTCAGGGCAATATGGTAGGGTGCAGGCTACAATTGAGTAGGGTATAGTTTAGAATAAAGCAATGTAGTATGGAAAAATTTGGGGAGTAGGTGCTTGATTCTCCCAATTGCGTGCAGTTGTCGAGACTACCCCCTACTTTTATAGGGACCTCTAGCCCTCACTTTCAACCATCTACAACGACCATTCAATCCCTCTATCTTTGGCTTAGCTATTCTAGGTCAGTTAACTTTGGCTATGAGTGGTTTAATTGTTGTAGGATTTAGTCGATTTTTGCATACTATGGTTCATTATTGTGGATATGACTCTTTCCTTGCCCTTTAGTTTAGTGGGTAGCAGGCTCTTTTCACTTGTGTGCGTCTAGCTTCTTCTAAAGGCTTGCAGCAAGCAATGGCTAACGATAAACCTAAGTGGGAGATAGAGCTATGCGATCTAAAATGGATTCCATTATGAACGATCAAACTTGGAAGTTGGTCCCTTTGCCAGAAGGCAAACATGATTCTCCACTCAAGTGGATCGATCGATAAGTGAAAGGTTACACGCCACACTAAATCAAAGTAGGTTAGTGGAAAAAGGTTTTAAGTAAGAAAAAGGTGCGGACTTTGACGAGACCTTTTTGCATGTGGTGAGATTGACTACTTTTCATACTGTGTTTGCCTTGATGGCCAAGGATGGCATGGGCCTTGTACAATTGCATTCGGGATGCTATTTTGCACAGTGACCTTCATGACGAGATCTACATGCAACAATGGCCAGAAGGCTTTGTGTAACATGGTAAAGAAAAGCCTGTCTATTTTGCAAGCTAAGAAAGAGTCTTTAGGGATGGATCATAGTACGCCCCAAGGAATGGTACAACAATTCTAATATCTTTGTGTAGTCTGAGGGCTACAAGAGAAGTAATGCTTGCACACCATTGCTCACACACTAGAGAGCTAAAGATGGCAACTTGATAATGTCGATTTTCTATGTGGATGATATATTGACAGCTGGAAAAAAGCAGTTATGAGATTGATGCCCTAACGAAAAGGCAAATGAGAACATTCGAAATAAAGAATTTGGGACATGAAAATCGCATTCTTGGTATATGCATAATCAAGGGCAAAACAAAGAGATCGTTCTATCTGTCCACAAAAAGATTATGCCTGTGAAGTGTTATAACATTTTAATATTAGGGATAGAACAAAGAGATTGCTATGTCTATCTCACACAAGGATTATGTCAGTAAAGTGATATGCAACATTTCAATACGGAGGGAGGGGAGATAATCAATACTCCATTTCCTCCATATGTAAAAATGTGCGTGGATGATTGTCCCAAATGTGATGAGGAGAGAGCACTAAAATGGCTAAGGTTCCAGATTCATCATGCCGCAGCGGGTAGCCTCATGTACGCTATGTATAATTGCCACTTAAGTGCTTGCATTGCTTTTGCATTGGGAATAGTGAGTAGGTACATATCAAAGGAAGCATTGGGAAGTAGTGAAAGGTACTTGAGTGGCATAGAAGGTATGTCTATACGGGAGGAGTAGCAATCATCTACTTGGATAAACATATCCAAATCATGCGGGAAATGTTGACAACAAAAAGTCGACCGTAGGATCTATTTCTCCCCCGGTCTAGTGGTGCAATCTCATGGTTATCTTGTTTGTAAAGGAGTGTGGCATTATCTACCGCTACAACTAGAGCTCGTTGCACCAACAACAAAGGTATGCAAAGAAAACATGCGGCTTACTCGTTTGGTGGGGAGACTTGGGCCTTAGTAAAGGCATGTCCTTATTGTGTAGTGACAGCGAGATTACCATCTTCCTAGCAAATAATCCTCCCTTTCATGCGGAAAACAAGCACATAGAAGTGAGATATCACTTAATTTGCACAGTACTCGAGAACAAGCAACTTTAAGACTGATGGTAACCCTACAAAAAAACTTACTCACCAAGAGTCTACCCTTCGAAAAAAATTCACATTACAAGGAGTTGATGGGCATTGGGTGAGGGTACCTCAAATAACCTCTTATTCGTTTGTCTCCCTCAAAGGCATATTGACCTTTGAGCGGGAGGCCGTTGGGATAAAGACTAATGTGGATGGCTACCCATCTTGCTGACTAACCCTAATTATACATGCGCGTACTCATTCTTTATTCTTTCAATAACGAGTAATAAAGCGGTGCTTACAATAGAGCTATCGAGGGTACCACAAACATAGTGTCATCTTTGTGTGCGGTTGCATGCGTGTACACGTGCGCAATCTCGAGCTCCCTTGTTGCTCCATCAAGCACTTCTAGAAACAAAGGCAAATGAAAGAATTTTTGCCTCAAAATAGAAAAACTAGACTCTCTTAGGAGATTGGACAAGGTAGGTGGTCATTTAAGAAAACTGGACAAAGTTTTAGGGAAATATGGTAGGGTGTAGGCTAGGATTGAGTAGGGTATAGTTTAGAATAAAGTAATGTAGTACGGAATAATTTGGAGAGAATGTACTTGATTCTCTCAGTTGTGTGCCGTTGTCGGGACTACCCCCTACTTATATAGGGACATGTGAAAACCATCTTCCTAGTAAAGAATCCTCGGTTATATGCCGTTGTCAAGGTTACCATCTTCCTAGCAAAGAATCCTCTCTCCCATGTGAAAACCAAGCGCATAGAAGTGAGGCATCAATTAATTTTCCAAGTACTCGAGGACAAACAACTTTAAGACCGATGGTAACCCTGCAAAAAAGCTTACTCACCAAGAATCTACCCTTTGAAAAAATTTCATATTATAGGGAGTTGATGGGCATTTGGCGCAGGTACCTCAAATAGCCTCTTATTCGTTCGTCTCCCTCAAAGGCACATTGACCTTTGAGTAGGAGGTCGTTGGGATAAAGACTAATGTGGATAGCTGCCCATCTTACTGACTAACCCTAATTATACATGTGCGTACTGATTCTTTATTCTTTCAATAATAAGTAATAAAGCAGTGCTTACAATAGAGCTCTCGAGGGTACCACAAACAATAGTGTCATCTCTGTGTGTCAATGCGTGCACGCACGCGCGCGCAATCTCAAGTCCCCTTGTTGCTCCACCGAGTACTTCTAGAAACAAAGGCGAAAAAAAGAATTTTTTTGCTCAAAAGAGCAAAACTTGACTCTCTTAGGAGATTGGACAAGGTCAATATTGGGTCATTTAAGCAAACTAGACAAAGTTTCAGGGCAATATGGTAGGGTGCAGGCTACAATTGAGTAGGGTATAGTTTAGAATAAAGCAATGTAGTATGGAAAAATTTGGGGAGTAGGTGCTTGATTCTCCCAATTGCGTGCAGTTGTCGAGACTACCCCCTACTTTTATAGGGACCTCTAGCCCTCACTTTCAACCATCTACAACGACCATTCAATCCCTCTATCTTTGGCTTAGCTATTCTAGGTCAGTTAACTTTGGCTATGAGTGGTTTAATTGTTGTAGGATTTAGTCGATTTTTGCATACTATGGTTCATTATTGTGGATATGACTCTTTCCTTGCCCTTTAGTTTAGTGGGTAGCAGGCTCTTTTCACTTGTGTGCGTCTAGCTTCTTCTAAAGGCTTGCAGCAAGCAATGGCTAACGATAAACCTAAGTGGGAGATAGAGCTATGCGATCTAAAATGGATTCCATTATGAACGATCAAACTTGGAAGTTGGTCCCTTTGCCAGAAGGCAAACATGATTCTCCACTCAAGTGGATCGATCGATAAGTGAAAGGTTACACGCCACACTAAATCAAAGTAGGTTAGTGGAAAAAGGTTTTAAGTAAGAAAAAGGTGCGGACTTTGACGAGACCTTTTTGCATGTGGTGAGATTGACTACTTTTCATACTGTGTTTGCCTTGATGGCCAAGGATGGCATGGGCCTTGTACAATTGCATTCGGGATGCTATTTTGCACAGTGACCTTCATGACGAGATCTACATGCAACAATGGCCAGAAGGCTTTGTGTAACATGGTAAAGAAAAGCCTGTCTATTTTGCAAGCTAAGAAAGAGTCTTTAGGGATGGATCATAGTACGCCCCAAGGAATGGTACAACAATTCTAATATCTTTGTGTAGTCTGAGGGCTACAAGAGAAGTAATGCTTGCACACCATTGCTCACACACTAGAGAGCTAAAGATGGCAACTTGATAATGTCGATTTTCTATGTGGATGATATATTGACAGCTGGAAAAAAGCAGTTATGAGATTGATGCCCTAACGAAAAGGCAAATGAGAACATTCGAAATAAAGAATTTGGGACATGAAAATCGCATTCTTGGTATATGCATAATCAAGGGCAAAACAAAGAGATCGTTCTATCTGTCCACAAAAAGATTATGCCTGTGAAGTGTTATAACATTTTAATATTAGGGATAGAACAAAGAGATTGCTATGTCTATCTCACACAAGGATTATGTCAGTAAAGTGATATGCAACATTTCAATACGGAGGGAGGGGAGATAATCAATACTCCATTTCCTCCATATGTAAAAATGTGCGTGGATGATTGTCCCAAATGTGATGAGGAGAGAGCACTAAAATGGCTAAGGTTCCAGATTCATCATGCCGCAGCGGGTAGCCTCATGTACGCTATGTATAATTGCCACTTAAGTGCTTGCATTGCTTTTGCATTGGGAATAGTGAGTAGGTACATATCAAAGGAAGCATTGGGAAGTAGTGAAAGGTACTTGAGTGGCATAGAAGGTATGTCTATACGGGAGGAGTAGCAATCATCTACTTGGATAAACATATCCAAATCATGCGGGAAATGTTGACAACAAAAAGTCGACCGTAGGATCTATTTCTCCCCCGGTCTAGTGGTGCAATCTCATGGTTATCTTGTTTGTAAAGGAGTGTGGCATTATCTACCGCTACAACTAGAGCTCGTTGCACCAACAACAAAGGTATGCAAAGAAAACATGCGGCTTACTCGTTTGGTGGGGAGACTTGGGCCTTAGTAAAGGCATGTCCTTATTGTGTAGTGACAGCGAGATTACCATCTTCCTAGCAAATAATCCTCCCTTTCATGCGGAAAACAAGCACATAGAAGTGAGATATCACTTAATTTGCACAGTACTCGAGAACAAGCAACTTTAAGACTGATGGTAACCCTACAAAAAAACTTACTCACCAAGAGTCTACCCTTCGAAAAAAATTCACATTACAAGGAGTTGATGGGCATTGGGTGAGGGTACCTCAAATAACCTCTTATTCGTTTGTCTCCCTCAAAGGCATATTGACCTTTGAGCGGGAGGCCGTTGGGATAAAGACTAATGTGGATGGCTACCCATCTTGCTGACTAACCCTAATTATACATGCGCGTACTCATTCTTTATTCTTTCAATAACGAGTAATAAAGCGGTGCTTACAATAGAGCTATCGAGGGTACCACAAACATAGTGTCATCTTTGTGTGCGGTTGCATGCGTGTACACGTGCGCAATCTCGAGCTCCCTTGTTGCTCCATCAAGCACTTCTAGAAACAAAGGCAAATGAAAGAATTTTTGCCTCAAAATAGAAAAACTAGACTCTCTTAGGAGATTGGACAAGGTAGGTGGTCATTTAAGAAAACTGGACAAAGTTTTAGGGAAATATGGTAGGGTGTAGGCTAGGATTGAGTAGGGTATAGTTTAGAATAAAGTAATGTAGTACGGAATAATTTGGAGAGAATGTACTTGATTCTCTCAGTTGTGTGCCGTTGTCGGGACTACCCCCTACTTATATAGGGACATGTGAAAACCATCTTCCTAGTAAAGAATCCTCGGTTATATGCCGTTGTCAAGGTTACCATCTTCCTAGCAAAGAATCCTCTCTCCCATGTGAAAACCAAGCGCATAGAAGTGAGGCATCAATTAATTTTCCAAGTACTCGAGGACAAACAACTTTAAGACCGATGGTAACCCTGCAAAAAAGCTTACTCACCAAGAATCTACCCTTTGAAAAAATTTCATATTATAGGGAGTTGATGGGCATTTGGCGCAGGTACCTCAAATAGCCTCTTATTCGTTCGTCTCCCTCAAAGGCACATTGACCTTTGAGTAGGAGGTCGTTGGGATAAAGACTAATGTGGATAGCTGCCCATCTTACTGACTAACCCTAATTATACATGTGCGTACTGATTCTTTATTCTTTCAATAATAAGTAATAAAGCAGTGCTTACAATAGAGCTCTCGAGGGTACCACAAACAATAGTGTCATCTCTGTGTGTCAATGCGTGCACGCACGCGCGCGCAATCTCAAGTCCCCTTGTTGCTCCACCGAGTACTTCTAGAAACAAAGGCGAAAAAAAGAATTTTTTTGCTCAAAAGAGCAAAACTTGACTCTCTTAGGAGATTGGACAAGGTCAATATTGGGTCATTTAAGCAAACTAGACAAAGTTTCAGGGCAATATGGTAGGGTGCAGGCTACAATTGAGTAGGGTATAGTTTAGAATAAAGCAATGTAGTATGGAAAAATTTGGGGAGTAGGTGCTTGATTCTCCCAATTGCGTGCAGTTGTCGAGACTACCCCCTACTTTTATAGGGACCTCTAGCCCTCACTTTCAACCATCTACAACGACCATTCAATCCCTCTATCTTTGGCTTAGCTATTCTAGGTCAGTTAACTTTGGCTATGAGTGGTTTAATTGTTGTAGGATTTAGTCGATTTTTGCATACTATGGTTCATTATTGTGGATATGACTCTTTCCTTGCCCTTTAGTTTAGTGGGTAGCAGGCTCTTTTCACTTGTGTGCGTCTAGCTTTTTCTAAAGGCTTGCAGCAAGCAATGGCTAACGATAAACCTAAGTGGGAGATAGAGCTATGCGATCTAAAATGGATTCCATTATGAACGATCAAACTTGGAAGTTGGTCCCTTTGCCAGAAGGCAAACATGATTCTCCACTCAAGTGGATCGATCGATAAGTGAAAGGTTACACGCCACACTAAATCAAAGTAGGTTAGTGGAAAAAGGTTTTAAGTAAGAAAAAGGTGCGGACTTTGACGAGACCTTTTTGCATGTGGTGAGATTGACTACTTTTCATACTGTGTTTGCCTTGATGGCCAAGGATGGCATGGGCCTTGTACAATTGCATTCGGGATGCTATTTTGCACAGTGACCTTCATGACGAGATCTACATGCAACAATGGCCAGAAGGCTTTGTGTAACATGGTAAAGAAAAGCCTGTCTATTTTGCAAGCTAAGAAAGAGTCTTTAGGGATGGATCATAGTACGCCCCAAGGAATGGTACAACAATTCTAATATCTTTGTGTAGTCTGAGGGCTACAAGAGAAGTAATGCTTGCACACCATTGCTCACACACTAGAGAGCTAAAGATGGCAACTTGATAATGTCGATTTTCTATGTGGATGATATATTGACAGCTGGAAAAAAGCAGTTATGAGATTGATGCCCTAACGAAAAGGCAAATGAGAACATTCGAAATAAAGAATTTGGGACATGAAAATCGCATTCTTGGTATATGCATAATCAAGGGCAAAACAAAGAGATCGTTCTATCTGTCCACAAAAAGATTATGCCTGTGAAGTGTTATAACATTTTAATATTAGGGATAGAACAAAGAGATTGCTATGTCTATCTCACACAAGGATTATGTCAGTAAAGTGATATGCAACATTTCAATACGGAGGGAGGGGAGATAATCAATACTCCATTTCCTCCATATGTAAAAATGTGCGTGGATGATTGTCCCAAATGTGATGAGGAGAGAGCACTAAAATGGCTAAGGTTCCAGATTCATCATGCCGCAGCGGGTAGCCTCATGTACGCTATGTATAATTGCCACTTAAGTGCTTGCATTGCTTTTGCATTGGGAATAGTGAGTAGGTACATATCAAAGGAAGCATTGGGAAGTAGTGAAAGGTACTTGAGTGGCATAGAAGGTATGTCTATACGGGAGGAGTAGCAATCATCTACTTGGATAAACATATCCAAATCATGCGGGAAATGTTGACAACAAAAAGTCGACCGTAGGATCTATTTCTCCCCCGGTCTAGTGGTGCAATCTCATGGTTATCTTGTTTGTAAAGGAGTGTGGCATTATCTACCGCTACAACTAGAGCTCGTTGCACCAACAACAAAGGTATGCAAAGAAAACATGCGGCTTACTCGTTTGGTGGGGAGACTTGGGCCTTAGTAAAGGCATGTCCTTATTGTGTAGTGACAGCGAGATTACCATCTTCCTAGCAAATAATCCTCCCTTTCATGCGGAAAACAAGCACATAGAAGTGAGATATCACTTAATTTGCACAGTACTCGAGAACAAGCAACTTTAAGACTGATGGTAACCCTACAAAAAAACTTACTCACCAAGAGTCTACCCTTCGAAAAAAATTCACATTACAAGGAGTTGATGGGCATTGGGTGAGGGTACCTCAAATAACCTCTTATTCGTTTGTCTCCCTCAAAGGCATATTGACCTTTGAGCGGGAGGCCGTTGGGATAAAGACTAATGTGGATGGCTACCCATCTTGCTGACTAACCCTAATTATACATGCGCGTACTCATTCTTTATTCTTTCAATAACGAGTAATAAAGCGGTGCTTACAATAGAGCTATCGAGGGTACCACAAACATAGTGTCATCTTTGTGTGCGGTTGCATGCGTGTACACGTGCGCAATCTCGAGCTCCCTTGTTGCTCCATCAAGCACTTCTAGAAACAAAGGCAAATGAAAGAATTTTTGCCTCAAAATAGAAAAACTAGACTCTCTTAGGAGATTGGACAAGGTAGGTGGTCATTTAAGAAAACTGGACAAAGTTTTAGGGAAATATGGTAGGGTGTAGGCTAGGATTGAGTAGGGTATAGTTTAGAATAAAGTAATGTAGTACGGAATAATTTGGAGAGAATGTACTTGATTCTCTCAGTTGTGTGCCGTTGTCGGGACTACCCCCTACTTATATAGGGACATGTGAAAACCATCTTCCTAGTAAAGAATCCTCGGTTATATGCCGTTGTCAAGGTTACCATCTTCCTAGCAAAGAATCCTCTCTCCCATGTGAAAACCAAGCGCATAGAAGTGAGGCATCAATTAATTTTCCAAGTACTCGAGGACAAACAACTTTAAGACCGATGGTAACCCTGCAAAAAAGCTTACTCACCAAGAATCTACCCTTTGAAAAAATTTCATATTATAGGGAGTTGATGGGCATTTGGCGCAGGTACCTCAAATAGCCTCTTATTCGTTCGTCTCCCTCAAAGGCACATTGACCTTTGAGTAGGAGGTCGTTGGGATAAAGACTAATGTGGATAGCTGCCCATCTTACTGACTAACCCTAATTATACATGTGCGTACTGATTCTTTATTCTTTCAATAATAAGTAATAAAGCAGTGCTTACAATAGAGCTCTCGAGGGTACCACAAACAATAGTGTCATCTCTGTGTGTCAATGCGTGCACGCACGCGCGCGCAATCTCAAGTCCCCTTGTTGCTCCACCGAGTACTTCTAGAAACAAAGGCGAAAAAAAGAATTTTTTTGCTCAAAAGAGCAAAACTTGACTCTCTTAGGAGATTGGACAAGGTCAATATTGGGTCATTTAAGCAAACTAGACAAAGTTTCAGGGCAATATGGTAGGGTGCAGGCTACAATTGAGTAGGGTATAGTTTAGAATAAAGCAATGTAGTATGGAAAAATTTGGGGAGTAGGTGCTTGATTCTCCCAATTGCGTGCAGTTGTCGAGACTACCCCCTACTTTTATAGGGACCTCTAGCCCTCACTTTCAACCATCTACAACGACCATTCAATCCCTCTATCTTTGGCTTAGCTATTCTAGGTCAGTTAACTTTGGCTATGAGTGGTTTAATTGTTGTAGGATTTAGTCGATTTTTGCATACTATGGTTCATTATTGTGGATATGACTCTTTCCTTGCCCTTTAGTTTAGTGGGTAGCAGGCTCTTTTCACTTGTGTGCGTCTAGCTTTTTCTAAAGGCTTGCAGCAAGCAATGGCTAACGATAAACCTAAGTGGGAGATAGAGCTATGCGATCTAAAATGGATTCCATTATGAACGATCAAACTTGGAAGTTGGTCCCTTTGCCAGAAGGCAAACATGATTCTCCACTCAAGTGGATCGATCGATAAGTGAAAGGTTACACGCCACACTAAATCAAAGTAGGTTAGTGGAAAAAGGTTTTAAGTAAGAAAAAGGTGCGGACTTTGACGAGACCTTTTTGCATGTGGTGAGATTGACTACTTTTCATACTGTGTTTGCCTTGATGGCCAAGGATGGCATGGGCCTTGTACAATTGCATTCGGGATGCTATTTTGCACAGTGACCTTCATGACGAGATCTACATGCAACAATGGCCAGAAGGCTTTGTGTAACATGGTAAAGAAAAGCCTGTCTATTTTGCAAGCTAAGAAAGAGTCTTTAGGGATGGATCATAGTACGCCCCAAGGAATGGTACAACAATTCTAATATCTTTGTGTAGTCTGAGGGCTACAAGAGAAGTAATGCTTGCACACCATTGCTCACACACTAGAGAGCTAAAGATGGCAACTTGATAATGTCGATTTTCTATGTGGATGATATATTGACAGCTGGAAAAAAGCAGTTATGAGATTGATGCCCTAACGAAAAGGCAAATGAGAACATTCGAAATAAAGAATTTGGGACATGAAAATCGCATTCTTGGTATATGCATAATCAAGGGCAAAACAAAGAGATCGTTCTATCTGTCCACAAAAAGATTATGCCTGTGAAGTGTTATAACATTTTAATATTAGGGATAGAACAAAGAGATTGCTATGTCTATCTCACACAAGGATTATGTCAGTAAAGTGATATGCAACATTTCAATACGGAGGGAGGGGAGATAATCAATACTCCATTTCCTCCATATGTAAAAATGTGCGTGGATGATTGTCCCAAATGTGATGAGGAGAGAGCACTAAAATGGCTAAGGTTCCAGATTCATCATGCCGCAGCGGGTAGCCTCATGTACGCTATGTATAATTGCCACTTAAGTGCTTGCATTGCTTTTGCATTGGGAATAGTGAGTAGGTACATATCAAAGGAAGCATTGGGAAGTAGTGAAAGGTACTTGAGTGGCATAGAAGGTATGTCTATACGGGAGGAGTAGCAATCATCTACTTGGATAAACATATCCAAATCATGCGGGAAATGTTGACAACAAAAAGTCGACCGTAGGATCTATTTCTCCCCCGGTCTAGTGGTGCAATCTCATGGTTATCTTGTTTGTAAAGGAGTGTGGCATTATCTACCGCTACAACTAGAGCTCGTTGCACCAACAACAAAGGTATGCAAAGAAAACATGCGGCTTACTCGTTTGGTGGGGAGACTTGGGCCTTAGTAAAGGCATGTCCTTATTGTGTAGTGACAGCGAGATTACCATCTTCCTAGCAAATAATCCTCTCTTTCATGCGGAAAACAAGCACATAGAAGTGAGATATCACTTAATTTGCACAGTACTCGAGAACAAGCAACTTTAAGACTGATGGTAACCCTACAAAAAAACTTACTCACCAAGAGTCTACCCTTCGAAAAAAATTCACATTACAAGGAGTTGATGGGCATTGGGTGAGGGTACCTCAAATAACCTCTTATTCGTTTGTCTCCCTCAAAGGCATATTGACCTTTGAGCGGGAGGCCGTTGGGATAAAGACTAATGTGGATGGCTACCCATCTTACTGACTAACCCTAATTATACATGCGCGTACTCATTCTTTATTCTTTCAATAACGAGTAATAAAGCGGTGCTTACAATAGAGCTATCGAGGGTACCACAAACATAGTGTCATCTTTGTGTGCGGTTGCATGCGTGTACACGTGCGCAATCTCGAGCTCCCTTGTTGCTCCATCAAGCACTTCTAGAAACAAAGGCAAATGAAAGAATTTTTGCCTCAAAATAGAAAAACTAGACTCTCTTAGGAGATTGGACAAGGTAGGTGGTCATTTAAGAAAACTGGACAAAGTTTTAGGGAAATATGGTAGGGTGTAGGCTAGGATTGAGTAGGGTATAGTTTAGAATAAAGTAATGTAGTACGGAATAATTTGGAGAGAATGTACTTGATTCTCTCAGTTGTGTGCCGTTGTCGGGACTACCCCCTACTTATATAGGGACATGTGAAAACCATCTTCCTAGTAAAGAATCCTCGGTTATATGCCGTTGTCAAGGTTACCATCTTCCTAGCAAAGAATCCTCTCTCCCATGTGAAAACCAAGCGCATAGAAGTGAGGCATCAATTAATTTTCCAAGTACTCGAGGACAAACAACTTTAAGACCGATGGTAACCCTGCAAAAAAGCTTACTCACCAAGAATCTACCCTTTGAAAAAATTTCATATTATAGGGAGTTGATGGGCATTTGGCGCAGGTACCTCAAATAGCCTCTTATTCGTTCGTCTCCCTCAAAGGCACATTGACCTTTGAGTAGGAGGTCGTTGGGATAAAGACTAATGTGGATAGCTGCCCATCTTACTGACTAACCCTAATTATACATGTGCGTACTGATTCTTTATTCTTTCAATAATAAGTAATAAAGCAGTGCTTACAATAGATCTCTCGAGGGTACCACAAACAATAGTGTCATCTCTGTGTGTCAATGCGTGCACGCACGCGCGCGCAATCTCAAGTCCCCTTGTTGCTCCACCGAGTACTTCTAGAAACAAAGGCGAAAAAAAGAATTTTTTTGCTCAAAAGAGCAAAACTTGACTCTCTTAGGAGATTGGACAAGGTCAATATTGGGTCATTTAAGCAAACTAGACAAAGTTTCAGGGCAATATGGTAGGGTGCAGGCTACAATTGAGTAGGGTATAGTTTAGAATAAAGCAATGTAGTATGGAAAAATTTGGGGAGTAGGTGCTTGATTCTCCCAATTGCGTGCAGTTGTCGAGACTACCCCCTACTTTTATAGGGACCTCTAGCCCTCACTTTCAACCATCTACAACGACCATTCAATCCCTCTATCTTTGGCTTAGCTATTCTAGGTTAGTTAACTTTGGCTATGAGTGGTTTAATTGTTGTAGGATTTAGTCGATTTTTGCATACTATGGTTCATTATTGTGGATATGACTCTTTCCTTGCCCTTTAGTTTAGTGGGTAGCAGGCTCTTTTCACTTGTGTGCGTCTAGCTTTTTCTAAAGGCTTGCAGCAAGCAATGGCTAACGATAAACCTAAGTGGGAGATAGAGCTATGCGATCTAAAATGGATTCCATTATGAACGATCAAACTTGGAAGTTGGTCCCTTTGCCAGAAGGCAAACATGATTCTCCACTCAAGTGGATCGATCGATAAGTGAAAGGTTACACGCCACACTAAATCAAAGTAGGTTAGTGGAAAAAGGTTTTAAGTAAGAAAAAGGTGCGGACTTTGACGAGACCTTTTTGCATGTGGTGAGATTGACTACTTTTCATACTGTGTTTGCCTTGATGGCCAAGGATGGCATGGGCCTTGTACAATTGCATTCGGGATGCTATTTTGCACAGTGACCTTCATGACGAGATCTACATGCAACAATGGCCAGAAGGCTTTGTGTAACATGGTAAAGAAAAGCCTGTCTATTTTGCAAGCTAAGAAAGAGTCTTTAGGGATGGATCATAGTACGCCCCAAGGAATGGTACAACAATTCTAATATCTTTGTGTAGTCTGAGGGCTACAAGAGAAGTAATGCTTGCACACCATTGCTCACACACTAGAGAGCTAAAGATGGCAACTTGATAATGTCGATTTTCTATGTGGATGATATATTGACAGCTGGAAAAAAGCAGTTATGAGATTGATGCCCTAACGAAAAGGCAAATGAGAACATTCGAAATAAAGAATTTGGGACATGAAAATCGCATTCTTGGTATATGCATAATCAAGGGCAAAACAAAGAGATCGTTCTATCTGTCCACAAAAAGATTATGCCTGTGAAGTGTTATAACATTTTAATATTAGGGATAGAACAAAGAGATTGCTATGTCTATCTCACACAAGGATTATGTCAGTAAAGTGATATGCAACATTTCAATACGGAGGGAGGGGAGATAATCAATACTCCATTTCCTCCATATGTAAAAATGTGCGTTGTAGTTGCTTTTTCTACTACATCTGATGCTTTTTCTACTACATTTACTGCTTTTCCTAGCATATCCGTTGTTTCTGATGGTTGTGATAGTGCTGGCGCACTTGCTAAACTAGTAATTACGGTAGCTCCCCAAAAACTCATTTAACCCCAAGAAAATACATAGCCTATAAAAGCAGTAACGATCATTAATAAAGGAATGACCACTCCAACGCACCAAACAAATTCCCTAGGACTAGTGTAACTTCCATAATACAAACCACAAAAAATATAAATATGAACTACAATAAAAAACATACTAGCGCGTGGATGATTGTCCCAAATGTGATGAGGAGAGAGCACTAAAATGGCTAAGGTTCCAGATTCATCATGCCGTAGCGGGTAGCCTCATGTACGCTATATATAATTGCCACTTAAGTGCTTGCATTGCTTTTGCATTGGGAATAGTGAGTAGGTACATATCAAAGGAAGCATTGGGAAGTAGTGAAAGGTACTTGAGTGGCATAGAAGGTATGTCTATACGGGAGGAGTAGCAATCATCTACTTGGATAAACATATCCAAATCATGCGGGAAATGTTGACAACAAAAAGTCGACCGTAGGATCTATTTCTCCCCCGGTCTAGTGGTGCAATCTCATGGTTATCTTGTTTGTAAAGGAGTGTGGCATTATCTACCGCTACAACTAGAGCTCGTTGCACCAACAACAAAGGTATGCAAAGAAAACATGCGGCTTACTCGTTTGGTGGGGAGACTTGGGCCTTAGTAAAGGCATGTCCTTATTGTGTAGTGAGAGCGAGATTACCATCTTCCTAGCAAATAATCCTCTCTTTCATGCGGAAAACAAGCACATAGAAGTGAGATATCACTTAATTTGCACAGTACTCGAGAACAAGCAACTTTAAGACTGATGGTAACCCTACAAAAAAACTTACTCACCAAGAGTCTACCCTTCGAAAAAAATTCACATTACAAGGAGTTGATGGGCATTGGGTGAGGGTACCTCAAATAACCTCTTATTCGTTTGTCTCCCTCAAAGGCATATTGACCTTTGAGCGGGAGGCCGTTGGGATAAAGACTAATGTGGATGGCTACCCATCTTACTGACTAACCCTAATTATACATGCGCGTACTCATTCTTTATTCTTTCAATAACGAGTAATAAAGCGGTGCTTACAATAGAGCTATCGAGGGTACCACAAACATAGTGTCATCTTTGTGTGCGGTTGCATGCGTGTACACGTGCGCAATCTCGAGCTCCCTTGTTGCTCCATCAAGTACTTCTAGAAACAAAGGAAAATGAAAGAATTTTTGCCTCAAAATAGAAAAACTAGACTCTCTTAGGAGATTGGACAAGGTAGGTGGTCATTTAAGAAAACTGGACAAAGTTTTAGGGAAATATGGTAGGGTGTAGGCTAGGATTGAGTAGGGTATAGTTTAGAATAAAGTAATGTAGTACGGAATAATTTGGAGAGAATGTACTTGATTCTCTCAGTTGTGTGCCGTTGTCGGGACTACCCCCTACTTATATAGGGACATGTGAAAACCATCTTCCTAGTAAAGAATCCTCGGTTATATGCCGTTGTCAAGATTACCATCTTCCTAGCAAAGAATCCTCTCTCCCATGTGAAAACCAAGCGCATAGAAGTGAGGCATCAATTAATTTTCCAAGTACTCGAGGACAAACAACTTTAAGACCGATGGTAACCCTGCAAAAAAGCTTACTCACCAAGAATCTACCCTTTGAAAAATTTTCATATTATAGGGAGTTGATGGGCATTTGGCGCAGGTACCTCAAATAGCCTCTTATTCGTTCGTCTCCCTCAAAGGCACATTGACCTTTGAGTAGGAGGTCGTTGGGATAAAGACTAATGTGGATAGCTAGCTGCCCATCTTACTGACTAACCCTAATTATACATGTGCGTACTGATTCTTTATTCTTTCAATAATAAGTAATAAAGCAGTGCTTACAATAGAGCTCTCGAGGGTACCACAAACAATAGTGTCATCTCTGTGTGTCAATGCGTGCACGCACGCGCGCGCAATCTCAAGTCCCCTTGTTGCTCCACCGAGTACTTCTAGAAACAAAGGCGAAAAAAAGAATTTTTTTGCTCAAAAGAGCAAAACTTGACTCTCTTAGGAGATTGGACAAGGTCAATATTGGGTCATTTAAGCAAACTAGACAAAGTTTCAGGGCAATATGGTAGGGTGCAGGCTACAATTGAGTAGGGTATAGTTTAGAATAAAGCAATGTAGTATGGAAAAATTTGGGGAGTAGGTGCTTGATTCTCCCAATTGCGTGCAGTTGTCGAGACTACCCCCTACTTTTATAGGGACCTCTAGCCCTCACTTTCAACCATCTACAACGACCATTCAATCCCTCTATCTTTGGCTTAGCTATTCTAGGTCAGTTAACTTTGGCTATGAGTGGTTTAATTGTTGTAGGATTTAGTCGATTTTTGCATACTATGGTTCATTATTGTGGATATGACTCTTTCCTTGCCCTTTAGTTTAGTGGGTAGCAGGCTCTTTTCACTTGTGTGCGTCTAGCTTTTTCTAAAGGCTTGCAGCAAGCAATGGCTAACGATAAACCTAAGTGGGAGATAGAGCTATGCGATCTAAAATGGATTCCATTATGAACGATCAAACTTGGAAGTTGGTCCCTTTGCCAGAAGGCAAACATGATTCTCCACTCAAGTGGATCGATCGATAAGTGAAAGGTTACACGCCACACTAAATCAAAGTAGGTTAGTGGAAAAAGGTTTTAAGTAAGAAAAAGGTGCGGACTTTGACGAGACCTTTTTGCATGTGGTGAGATTGACTACTTTTCATACTGTGTTTGCCTTGATGGCCAAGGATGGCATGGGCCTTGTACAATTGCATTCGGGATGCTATTTTGCACAGTGACCTTCATGACGAGATCTACATGCAACAATGGCCAGAAGGCTTTGTGTAACATGGTAAAGAAAAGCCTGTCTATTTTGCAAGCTAAGAAAGAGTCTTTAGGGATGGATCATAGTACGCCCCAAGGAATGGTACAACAATTCTAATATCTTTGTGTAGTCTGAGGGCTACAAGAGAAGTAATGCTTGCACACCATTGCTCACACACTAGAGAGCTAAAGATGGCAACTTGATAATGTCGATTTTCTATGTGGATGATATATTGACAGCTGGAAAAAAGCAGTTATGAGATTGATGCCCTAACGAAAAGGCAAATGAGAACATTCGAAATAAAGAATTTGGGACATGAGAATCGCATTCTTGGTATATGCATAATCAAGGGCAAAACAAAGAGATCGTTCTATCTGTCCACAAAAAGATTATGCCTGTGAAGTGTTATAACATTTTAATATTAGGGATAGAACAAAGAGATTGCTATGTCTATCTCACACAAGGATTATGTCAGTAAAGTGATATGCAACATTTCAATACGGAGGGAGGGGAGATAATCAATACTCCATTTCCTCCATATGTAAAAATGTGCGTGGATGATTGTCCCAAATGTGATGAGGAGAGAGCACTAGAATGGCTAAGGTTCCAGATTCATCATGTGCGGGTAGCCTCATGTACGCTATATATAATTGCCACTTAAGTGCTTGCATTGCTTTTGCATTGGGAATAGTGAGTAGGTACATATCAAAGGAAGCATTGGGAAGTAGTGAAAGGTACTTGAGCGGCATAGAAGGTATGTCTATACGGGAGGAGTAGCAATCATCTACTTGGATAAACATATCCAAATCATGCGGAAAATGTTGACAACAAAAAGTCGACCGTAGGATCTATTTCTCCCCCGGTCTAGTGGTGCAATCTCATGGTTATCTTGTTTGTAAAGGAGTGTGGCATTATCTACCGCTACAACTAGAGCACGTTGCACCAACAACAAAGGTATGCAAAGAAAACATGCGGCTTACTCGTTTGGTGGGGAGACTTGGGCCTTAGTAAAGGCATGTCCTTATTGTGTAGTGAGAGCGAGATTACCATCTTCCTAGCAAATAATCCTCTCTTTCATGCGGAAAACAAGCACATAGAAGTGAGATATCACTTAATTTGCACAGTACTCGAGAACAAGCAACTTTAAGACTGATGGTAACCCTACAAAAAAACTTACTCACCAAGAGTCTACCCTTCGAAAAAAATTCACATTACAAGGAGTTGATGGGCATTGGGTGAGGGTACCTCAAATAACCTCTTATTCGTTTGTCTCCCTCAAAGGCATATTGACCTTTGAGCGGGAGGCCGTTGGGATAAAGACTAATGTGGATGGCTACCCATCTTACTGACTAACCCTAATTATACATGCGCGTACTCATTCTTTATTCTTTCAATAACGAGTAATAAAGCGGTGCTTACAATAGAGCTATCGAGGGTACCACAAACATAGTGTCATCTTTGTGTGCGGTTGCATGCGTGTACACGTGCGCAATCTCGAGCTCCCTTGTTGCTCCATCAAGTACTTCTAGAAACAAAGGCAAATGAAAGAATTTTTGCCTCAAAATAGAAAAACTAGACTCTCTTAGGAGATTGGACAAGGTAGGTGGTCATTTAAGAAAACTGGACAAAGTTTTAGGGAAATATGGTAGGGTGTAGGCTAGGATTGAGTAGGGTATAGTTTAGAATAAAGTAATGTAGTACGGAATAATTTGGAGAGAATGTACTTGATTCTCTCAGTTGTGTGCCGTTGTCGGGACTACCCCCTACTTATATAGGGACATGTGAAAACCATCTTCCTAGTAAAGAATCCTCGGTTATATGCCGTTGTCAAGATTACCATCTTCCTAGCAAAGAATCCTCTCTCCCATGTGAAAACCAAGCGCATAGAAGTGAGGCATCAATTAATTTTCCAAGTACTCGAGGACAAACAACTTTAAGACCGATGGTAACCCTGCAAAAAAGCTTACTCACCAAGAATCTACCCTTTGAAAAATTTTCATATTATAGGGAGTTGATGGGCATTTGGCGCAGGTACCTCAAATAGCCTCTTATTCGTTCGTCTCCCTCAAAGGCACATTGACCTTTGAGTAGGAGGTCGTTGGGATAAAGACTAATGTGGATAGCTAGCTGCCCATCTTACTGACTAACCCTAATTATACATGTGCGTACTGATTCTTTATTCTTTCAATAATAAGTAATAAAGCAGTGCTTACAATAGAGCTCTCGAGGGTACCACAAACAATAGTGTCATCTCTGTGTGTCAATGCGTGCACGCACGCGCGCGCAATCTCAAGTCCCCTTGTTGCTCCACCGAGTACTTCTAGAAACAAAGGCGAAAAAAAGAATTTTTTTGCTCAAAAGAGCAAAACTTGACTCTCTTAGGAGATTGGACAAGGTCAATATTGGGTCATTTAAGCAAACTAGACAAAGTTTCAGGGCAATATGGTAGGGTGCAGGCTACAATTGAGTAGGGTATAGTTTAGAATAAAGCAATGTAGTATGGAAAAATTTGGGGAGTAGGTGCTTGATTCTCCCAATTGCGTGCAGTTGTCGAGACTACCCCCTACTTTTATAGGGACCTCTAGCCCTCACTTTCAACCATCTACAACGACCATTCAATCCCTCTATCTTTGGCTTAGCTATTCTAGGTTAGTTAACTTTGGCTATGAGTGGTTTAATTGTTGTAGGATTTAGTCGATTTTTGCATACTATGGTTCATTATTGTGGATATGACTCTTTCCTTGCCCTTTAGTTTAGTGGGTAGCAGGCTCTTTTCACTTGTGTGCGTCTAGCTTTTTCTAAAGGCTTGCAGCAAGCAATGGCTAACGATAAACCTAAGTGGGAGATAGAGCTATGCGATCTAAAATGGATTCCATTATGAACGATCAAACTTGGAAGTTGGTCCCTTTGCCAGAAGGCAAACATGATTCTCCACTCAAGTGGATCGATCGATAAGTGAAAGGTTACACGCCACACTAAATCAAAGTAGGTTAGTGGAAAAAGGTTTTAAGTAAGAAAAAGGTGCGGACTTTGACGAGACCTTTTTGCATGTGGTGAGATTGACTACTTTTCATACTGTGTTTGCCTTGATGGCCAAGGATGGCATGGGCCTTGTACAATTGCATTCGGGATGCTATTTTGCACAGTGACCTTCATGACGAGATCTACATGCAACAATGGCCAGAAGGCTTTGTGTAACATGGTAAAGAAAAGCCTGTCTATTTTGCAAGCTAAGAAAGAGTCTTTAGGGATGGATCATAGTACGCCCCAAGGAATGGTACAACAATTCTAATATCTTTGTGTAGTCTGAGGGCTACAAGAGAAGTAATGCTTGCACACCATTGCTCACACACTAGAGAGCTAAAGATGGCAACTTGATAATGTCGATTTTCTATGTGGATGATATATTGACACCTGGAAAAAAGCAGTTATGAGATTGATGCCCTAACGAAAAGGCAAATGAGAACATTCGAAATAAAGAATTTGGGACATGAGAATCGCATTCTTGGTATATGCATAATCAAGGGCAAAACAAAGAGATCGTTCTATCTGTCCACAAAAAGATTATGCCTGTGAAGTGTTATAACATTTTAATATTAGGGATAGAACAAAGAGATTGCTATGTCTATCTCACACAAGGATTATGTCAGTAAAGTGATATGCAACATTTCAATACGGAGGGAGGGGAGATAATCAATACTCCATTTCCTCCATATGTAAAAATGTGCGTGGATGATTGTCCCAAATGTGATGAGGAGAGAGCACTAGAATGGCTAAGGTTCCAGATTCATCATGTGCGGGTAGCCTCATGTACGCTATATATAATTGCCACTTAAGTGCTTGCATTGCTTTTGCATTGGGAATAGTGAGTAGGTACATATCAAAGGAAGCATTGGGAAGTAGTGAAAGGTACTTGAGCGGCATAGAAGGTATGTCTATACGGGAGGAGTAGCAATCATCTACTTGGATAAACATATCCAAATCATGCGGAAAATGTTGACAACAAAAAGTCGACCGTAGGATCTATTTCTCCCCCGGTCTAGTGGTGCAATCTCATGGTTATCTTGTTTGTAAAGGAGTGTGGCATTATCTACCGCTACAACTAGAGCACGTTGCACCAACAACAAAGGTATGCAAAGAAAACATGCGGCTTACTCGTTTGGTGGGGAGACTTGGGCCTTAGTAAAGGCATGTCCTTATTGTGTAGTGAGAGCGAGATTACCATCTTCCTAGCAAATAATCCTCTCTTTCATGCGGAAAACAAGCACATAGAAGTGAGATATCACTTAATTTGCACAGTACTCGAGAACAAGCAACTTTAAGACTGATGGTAACCCTACAAAAAAACTTACTCACCAAGAGTCTACCCTTCGAAAAAAATTCACATTACAAGGAGTTGATGGGCATTGGGTGAGGGTACCTCAAATAACCTCTTATTCGTTTGTCTCCCTCAAAGGCATATTGACCTTTGAGCGGGAGGCCGTTGGGATAAAGACTAATGTGGATGGCTACCCATCTTACTGACTAACCCTAATTATACATGCGCGTACTCATTCTTTATTCTTTCAATAACGAGTAATAAAGCGGTGCTTACAATAGAGCTATCGAGGGTACCACAAACATAGTGTCATCTTTGTGTGCGGTTGCATGCGTGTACACGTGCGCAATCTCGAGCTCCCTTGTTGCTCCATCAAGTACTTCTAGAAACAAAGGCAAATGAAAGAATTTTTGCCTCAAAATAGAAAAACTAGACTCTCTTAGGAGATTGGACAAGGTAGGTGGTCATTTAAGAAAACTGGACAAAGTTTTAGGGAAATATGGTAGGGTGTAGGCTAGGATTGAGTAGGGTATAGTTTAGAATAAAGTAATGTAGTACGGAATAATTTGGAGAGAATGTACTTGATTCTCTCAGTTGTGTGCCGTTGTCGGGACTACCCCCTACTTATATAGGGACATGTGAAAACCATCTTCCTAGTAAAGAATCCTCGGTTATATGCCGTTGTCAAGGTTACCATCTTCCTAGCAAAGAATCCTCTCTCCCATGTGAAAACCAAGCGCATAGAAGTGAGGCATCAATTAATTTTCCAAGTACTCGAGGACAAACAACTTTAAGACCGATGGTAACCCTGCAAAAAAGCTTACTCACCAAGAATCTACCCTTTGAAAAATCTTCATATTATAGGGAGTTGATGGGCATTTGGCGCAGGTACCTCAAATAGCCTCTTATTCGTTCGTCTCCCTCAAAGGCACATTGACCTTTGAGTAGGAGGTCGTTGGGATAAAGACTAATGTGGATAGCTAGCTGCCTATCTTACTGACTAACCCTAATTATACATGTGCGTACTGATTCTTTATTCTTTCAATAATAAGTAATAAAGCAGTGCTTACAATAGAGCTCTCGAGGGTACCACAAACAATAGTGTCATCTCTGTGTGTCAATGCGTGCACGCACGCGCGCGCAATCTCAAGTCCCCTTGTTGCTCCACCGAGTACTTCTAGAAACAAAGGCGAAAAAAAGAATTTTTTTGCTCAAAAGAGCAAAACTTGACTCTCTTAGGAGATTGGACAAGGTCAATATTGGGTCATTTAAGCAAACTAGACAAAGTTTCAGGGCAATATGGTAGGGTGCAGGCTACAATTGAGTAGGGTATAGTTTAGAATAAAGCAATGTAGTATGGAAAAATTTGGGGAGTAGGTGCTTGATTCTCCCAATTGCGTGCAGTTGTCGAGACTACCCCCTACTTTTATAGGGACCTCTAGCCCTCACTTTCAACCATCTACAACGACCATTCAATCCCTCTATCTTTGGCTTAGCTATTCTAGGTCAGTTAACTTTGGCTATGAGTGGTTTAATTGTTGTAGGATTTAGTCGATTTTTGCATACTATGGTTCATTATTGTGGATATGACTCTTTCCTTGCCCTTTAGTTTAGTGGGTAGCAGGCTCTTTTCACTTGTGTGCGTCTAGCTTTTTCTAAAGGCTTGCAGCAAGCAATGGCTAACGATAAACCTAAGTGGGAGATAGAGCTATGCGATCTAAAATGGATTCCATTATGAACGATCAAACTTGGAAGTTGGTCCCTTTGCCAGAAGGCAAACATGATTCTCCACTCAAGTGGATCGATCGATAAGTGAAAGGTTACACGCCACACTAAATCAAAGTAGGTTAGTGGAAAAAGGTTTTAAGTAAGAAAAAGGTGCGGACTTTGACGAGACCTTTTTGCATGTGGTGAGATTGACTACTTTTCATACTGTGTTTGCCTTGATGGCCAAGGATGGCATGGGCCTTGTACAATTGCATTCGGGATGCTATTTTGCACAGTGACCTTCATGACGAGATCTACATGCAACAATGGCCAGAAGGCTTTGTGTAACATGGTAAAGAAAAGCCTGTCTATTTTGCAAGCTAAGAAAGAGTCTTTAGGGATGGATCATAGTACGCCCCAAGGAATGGTACAACAATTCTAATATCTTTGTGTAGTCTGAGGGCTACAAGAGAAGTAATGCTTGCACACCATTGCTCACACACTAGAGAGCTAAAGATGGCAACTTGATAATGTCGATTTTCTATGTGGATGATATATTGACAGCTGGAAAAAAGCAGTTATGAGATTGATGCCCTAACGAAAAGGCAAATGAGAACATTCGAAATAAAGAATTTGGGACATGAGAATCGCATTCTTGGTATATGCATAATCAAGGGCAAAACAAAGAGATCGTTCTATCTGTCCACAAAAAGATTATGCCTGTGAAGTGTTATAACATTTTAATATTAGGGATAGAACAAAGAGATTGCTATGTCTATCTCACACAAGGATTATGTCAGTAAAGTGATATGCAACATTTCAATACGGAGGGAGGGGAGATAATCAATACTCCATTTCCTCCATATGTAAAAATGTGCGTTGTAGTTGCTTTTTCTACTACATCTGATGCTTTTTCTACTACATTTACTGCTTTTCCTAGCATATCCGTTGTTTCTGATGGTTGTGATAGTGCTGGCGCACTTGCTAAACTAGTAATTACGGTAGCTCCCCAAAAACTCATTTAACCCCAAGAAAATACATAGCCTATAAAAGCAGTAACGATCATTAATAAAGGAATGACCACTCCAACGCACCAAACAAATTCCCTAGGACTAGTGTAACTTCCATAATACAAACCACAAAAAATATAAATATGAACTACAATAAAAAACATACTAGCGCGTGGATGATTGTCCCAAATGTGATGAGGAGAGAGCACTAAAATGGCTAAGGTTCCAGATTCATCATGCCGCAGCGGGTAGCCTCATGTACGCTATATATAATTGCCACTTAAGTGCTTGCATTGCTTTTGCATTGGGAATAGTGAGTAGGTACATATCAAAGGAAGCATTGGGAAGTAGTGAAAGGTACTTGAGTGGCATAGAAGGTATGTCTATACGGGAGGAGTAGCAATCATCTACTTGGATAAACATATCCAAATCATGCGGGAAATGTTGACAACAAAAAGTCGACCGTAGGATCTATTTCTCCCCCGGTCTAGTGGTGCAATCTCATGGTTATCTTGTTTGTAAAGGAGTGTGGCATTATCTACCGCTACAACTAGAGCTCGTTGCACCAACAACAAAGGTATGCAAAGAAACCATGCGGCTTACTCGTTTGGTGGGGAGACTTGGGCCTTAGTAAAGGCATGTCCTTATTGTGTAGTGAGAGCGAGATTACCATCTTCCTAGCAAATAATCCTCTCTTTCATGCGGAAAACAAGCACATAGAAGTGAGATATCACTTAATTTGCACAGTACTCGAGAACAAGCAACTTTAAGACTGATGGTAACCCTACAAAAAAACTTACTCACCAAGAGTCTACCCTTCGAAAAAAATTCACATTACAAGGAGTTGATGGGCATTGGGTGA
This sequence comes from Lygodium microphyllum, assembly GCF_053477565.2. Taxonomy (NCBI): domain Eukaryota; kingdom Viridiplantae; phylum Streptophyta; class Polypodiopsida; order Schizaeales; family Lygodiaceae; genus Lygodium; species Lygodium microphyllum. The sequence continues at coordinate 23,732,699 of NC_141137.1, forward strand.
GGGTACCTCAAATAACCTCTTATTCCTTTGTCTCCCTCAAAGGCATATTGACCTTTGAGTGGGAGGCCGTTGGGATAAAGACTAATGTGGATGGCTACCCATCTTACTGACTAACCCTAATTATACATGCGCGTACTCATTCTTTATTCTTTCAATAACGAGTAATAAAGCGGTGCTTACAATAGAGCTATCGAGGGTACCACAAACATAGTGTCATCTTTGTGTGCGGTTGCATGCGTGTACACGTGCGCAATCTCGAGCTCCCTTGTTGCTCCATCAAGTACTTCTAGAAACAAAGGCAAATGAAAGAATTTTTGCCTCAAAATAGAAAAACTAGACTCTCTTAGGAGATTGGACAAGGTAGGTGGTCATTTAAGAAAACTGGACAAAGTTTTAGGGAAATATGGTAGGGTGTAGGCTAGGATTGAGTAGGGTATAGTTTAGAATAAAGTAATGTAGTACGGAATAATTTGGAGAGAATGTACTTGATTCTCTCAGTTGTGTGCCGTTGTCGGGACTACCCCCTACTTATATAGGGACATGTGAAAACCATCTTCCTAGTAAAGAATCCTCGGTTATATGCCGTTGTCAAGGTTACCATCTTCCTAGCAAAGAATCCTCTCTCCCATGTGAAAACCAAGCGCATAGAAGTGAGGCATCAATTAATTTTCCAAGTACTCGAGGACAAACAACTTTAAGACCGATGGTAACCCTGCAAAAAAGCTTACTCACCAAGAATCTACCCTTTGAAAAAATTTCATATTATAGGGAGTTGATGGGCATTTGGCGCAGGTACCTCAAATAGCCTCTTATTCGTTCGTCTCCCTCAAAGGCACATTGACCTTTGAGTAGGAGGTCGTTGGGATAAAGACTAATGTGGATAGCTGCCCATCTTACTGACTAACCCTAATTATACATGTGCGTACTGATTCTTTATTCTTTCAATAATAAGTAATAAAGCAGTGCTTACAATAGAGCTCTCGAGGGTACCACAAACAATAGTGTCATCTCTGTGTGTCAATGCGTGCACGCACGCGCGCGCAATCTCAAGTCCCCTTGTTGCTCCACCGAGTACTTCTAGAAACAAAGGCGAAAAAAAGAATTTTTTTGCTCAAAAGAGCAAAACTTGACTCTCTTAGGAGATTGGACAAGGTCAATATTGGGTCATTTAAGCAAACTAGACAAAGTTTCAGGGCAATATGGTAGGGTGCAGGCTACAATTGAGTAGGGTATAGTTTAGAATAAAGCAATGTAGTATGGAAAAATTTGGGGAGTAGGTGCTTGATTCTCCCAATTGCGTGCAGTTGTCGAGACTACCCCCTACTTTTATAGGGACCTCTAGCCCTCACTTTCAACCATCTACAACGACCATTCAATCCCTCTATCTTTGGCTTAGCTATTCTAGGTTAGTTAACCTTGGCTATGAGTGGTTTAATTGTTGTAGGATTTAGTCGATTTTTGCATACTATGGTTCATTATTGTGGATATGACTCTTTCCTTGCCCTTTAGTTTAGTGGGTAGCAGGCTCTTTTCACTTGTGTGCGTCTAGCTTTTTCTAAAGGCTTGCAGCAAGCAATGGCTAACGATAAACCTAAGTGGGAGATAGAGCTATGCGATCTAAAATGGATTCCATTATGAACGATCAAACTTGGAAGTTGGTCCCTTTGCCAGAAGGCAAACATGATTCTCCACTCAAGTGGATCGATCGATAAGTGAAAGGTTACACGCCACACTAAATCAAAGTAGGTTAGTGGAAAAAGGTTTTAAGTAAGAAAAAGGTGCGGACTTTGACGAGACCTTTTTGCATGTGGTGAGATTGACTACTTTTCATACTGTGTTTGCCTTGATGGCCAAGGATGGCATGGGCCTTGTACAATTGCATTCGGGATGCTATTTTGCACAGTGACCTTCATGACGAGATCTACATGCAACAATGGCCAGAAGGCTTTGTGTAACATGGTAAAGAAAAGCCTGTCTATTTTGCAAGCTAAGAAAGAGTCTTTAGGGATGGATCATAGTACGCCCCAAGGAATGGTACAACAATTCTAATATCTTTGTGTAGTCTGAGGGCTACAAGAGAAGTAATGCTTGCACACCATTGCTCACACACTAGAGAGCTAAAGATGGCAACTTGATAATGTCGATTTTCTATGTGGATGATATATTGACAGCTGGAAAAAAGCAGTTATGAGATTGATGCCCTAACGAAAAGGCAAATGAGAACATTCGAAATAAAGAATTTGGGACATGAGAATCGCATTCTTGGTATATGCATAATCAAGGGCAAAACAAAGAGATCGTTCTATCTGTCCACAAAAAGATTATGCCTGTGAAGTGTTATAACATTTTAATATTAGGGATAGAACAAAGAGATTGCTATGTCTATCTCACACAAGGATTATGTCAGTAAAGTGATATGCAACATTTCAATACGGAGGGAGGGGAGATAATCAATACTCCATTTCCTCCATATGTAAAAATGTGCGTGGATGATTGTCCCAAATGTGATGAGGAGAGAGCACTAGAATGGCTAAGGTTCCAGATTCATCATGTGCGGGTAGCCTCATGTACGCTATATATAATTGCCACTTAAGTGCTTGCATTGCTTTTGCATTGGGAATAGTGAGTAGGTACATATCAAAGGAAGCATTGGGAAGTAGTGAAAGGTACTTGAGCGGCATAGAAGGTATGTCTATACGGGAGGAGTAGCAATCATCTACTTGGATAAACATATCCAAATCATGCGGAAAATGTTGACAACAAAAAGTCGACCGTAGGATCTATTTCTCCCCCGGTCTAGTGGTGCAATCTCATGGTTATCTTGTTTGTAAAGGAGTGTGGCATTATCTACCGCTACAACTAGAGCACGTTGCACCAACAACAAAGGTATGCAAAGAAAACATGCGGCTTACTCGTTTGGTGGGGAGACTTGGGCCTTAGTAAAGGCATGTCCTTATTGTGTAGTGAGAGCGAGATTACCATCTTCCTAGCAAATAATCCTCTCTTTCATGCGGAAAACAAGCACATAGAAGTGAGATATCACTTAATTTGCACAGTACTCGAGAACAAGCAACTTTAAGACTGATGGTAACCCTACAAAAAAACTTACTCACCAAGAGTCTACCCTTCGAAAAAAATTCACATTACAAGGAGTTGATGGGCATTGGGTGAGGGTACCTCAAATAACCTCTTATTCGTTTGTCTCCCTCAAAGGCATATTGACCTTTGAGCGGGAGGCCGTTGGGATAAAGACTAATGTGGATGGCTACCCATCTTACTGACTAACCCTAATTATACATGCGCGTACTCATTCTTTATTCTTTCAATAACGAGTAATAAAGCGGTGCTTACAATAGAGCTATCGAGGGTACCACAAACATAGTGTCATCTTTGTGTGCGGTTGCATGCGTGTACACGTGCGCAATCTCGAGCTCCCTTGTTGCTCCATCAAGTACTTCTAGAAACAAAGGAAAATGAAAGAATTTTTGCCTCAAAATAGAAAAACTAGACTCTCTTAGGAGATTGGACAAGGTAGGTGGTCATTTAAGAAAACTGGACAAAGTTTTAGGGAAATATGGTAGGGTGTAGGCTAGGATTGAGTAGGGTATAGTTTAGAATAAAGTAATGTAGTACGGAATAATTTGGAGAGAATGTACTTGATTCTCTCAGTTGTGTGCCGTTGTCGGGACTACCCCCTACTTATATAGGGACATGTGAAAACCATCTTCCTAGTAAAGAATCCTCGGTTATATGCCGTTGTCAAGATTACCATCTTCCTAGCAAAGAATCCTCTCTCCCATGTGAAAACCAAGCGCATAGAAGTGAGGCATCAATTAATTTTCCAAGTACTCGAGGACAAACAACTTTAAGACCGATGGTAACCCTGCAAAAAAGCTTACTCACCAAGAATCTACCCTTTGAAAAATCTTCATATTATAGGGAGTTGATGGGCATTTGGCGCAGGTACCTCAAATAGCCTCTTATTCGTTCGTCTCCCTCAAAGGCACATTGACCTTTGAGTAGGAGGTCGTTGGGATAAAGACTAATGTGGATAGCTAGCTGCCCATCTTACTGACTAACCCTAATTATACATGTGCGTACTGATTCTTTATTCTTTCAATAATAAGTAATAAAGCAGTGCTTACAATAGAGCTCTCGAGGGTACCACAAACAATAGTGTCATCTCTGTGTGTCAATGCGTGCACGCACGCGCGCGCAATCTCAAGTCCCCTTGTTGCTCCACCGAGTACTTCTAGAAACAAAGGCGAAAAAAAGAATTTTTTTGCTCAAAAGAGCAAAACTTGACTCTCTTAGGAGATTGGACAAGGTCAATATTGGGTCATTTAAGCAAACTAGACAAAGTTTCAGGGCAATATGGTAGGGTGCAGGCTACAATTGAGTAGGGTATAGTTTAGAATAAAGCAATGTAGTATGGAAAAATTTGGGGAGTAGGTGCTTGATTCTCCCAATTGCGTGCAGTTGTCGAGACTACCCCCTACTTTTATAGGGACCTCTAGCCCTCACTTTCAACCATCTACAACGACCATTCAATCCCTCTATCTTTGGCTTAGCTATTCTAGGTTAGTTAACTTTGGCTATGAGTGGTTTAATTGTTGTAGGATTTAGTCGATTTTTGCATACTATGGTTCATTATTGTGGATATGACTCTTTCCTTGCCCTTTAGTTTAGTGGGTAGCAGGCTCTTTTCACTTGTGTGCGTCTAGCTTTTTCTAAAGGCTTGCAGCAAGCAATGGCTAACGATAAACCTAAGTGGGAGATAGAGCTATGCGATCTAAAATGGATTCCATTATGAACGATCAAACTTGGAAGTTGGTCCCTTTGCCAGAAGGCAAACATGATTCTCCACTCAAGTGGATCGATCGATAAGTGAAAGGTTACACGCCACACTAAATCAAAGTAGGTTAGTGGAAAAAGGTTTTAAGTAAGAAAAAGGTGCGGACTTTGACGAGACCTTTTTGCATGTGGTGAGATTGACTACTTTTCATACTGTGTTTGCCTTGATGGCCAAGGATGGCATGGGCCTTGTACAATTGCATTCGGGATGCTATTTTGCACAGTGACCTTCATGACGAGATCTACATGCAACAATGGCCAGAAGGCTTTGTGTAACATGGTAAAGAAAAGCCTGTCTATTTTGCAAGCTAAGAAAGAGTCTTTAGGGATGGATCATAGTACGCCCCAAGGAATGGTACAACAATTCTAATATCTTTGTGTAGTCTGAGGGCTACAAGAGAAGTAATGCTTGCACACCATTGCTCACACACTAGAGAGCTAAAGATGGCAACTTGATAATGTCGATTTTCTATGTGGATGATATATTGACAGCTGGAAAAAAGCAGTTATGAGATTGATGCCCTAACGAAAAGGCAAATGAGAACATTCGAAATAAAGAATTTGGGACATGAGAATCGCATTCTTGGTATATGCATAATCAAGGGCAAAACAAAGAGATCGTTCTATCTGTCCACAAAAAGATTATGCCTGTGAAGTGTTATAACATTTTAATATTAGGGATAGAACAAAGAGATTGCTATGTCTATCTCACACAAGGATTATGTCAGTAAAGTGATATGCAACATTTCAATACGGAGGGAGGGGAGATAATCAATACTCCATTTCCTCCATATGTAAAAATGTGCGTGGATGATTGTCCCAAATGTGATGAGGAGAGAGCACTAGAATGGCTAAGGTTCCAGATTCATCATGTGCGGGTAGCCTCATGTACGCTATATATAATTGCCACTTAAGTGCTTGCATTGCTTTTGCATTGGGAATAGTGAGTAGGTACATATCAAAGGAAGCATTGGGAAGTAGTGAAAGGTACTTGAGCGGCATAGAAGGTATGTCTATACGGGAGGAGTAGCAATCATCTACTTGGATAAACATATCCAAATCATGCGGAAAATGTTGACAACAAAAAGTCGACCGTAGGATCTATTTCTCCCCCGGTCTAGTGGTGCAATCTCATGGTTATCTTGTTTGTAAAGGAGTGTGGCATTATCTACCGCTACAACTAGAGCACGTTGCACCAACAACAAAGGTATGCAAAGAAAACATGCGGCTTACTCGTTTGGTGGGGAGACTTGGGCCTTAGTAAAGGCATGTCCTTATTGTGTAGTGAGAGCGAGATTACCATCTTCCTAGCAAATAATCCTCTCTTTCATGCGGAAAACAAGCACATAGAAGTGAGATATCACTTAATTTGCACAGTACTCGAGAACAAGCAACTTTAAGACTGATGGTAACCCTACAAAAAAACTTACTCACCAAGAGTCTACCCTTCGAAAAAAATTCACATTACAAGGAGTTGATGGGCATTGGGTGAGGGTACCTCAAATAACCTCTTATTCGTTTGTCTCCCTCAAAGGCATATTGACCTTTGAGCGGGAGGCCGTTGGGATAAAGACTAATGTGGATGGCTACCCATCTTACTGACTAACCCTAATTATACATGCGCGTACTCATTCTTTATTCTTTCAATAACGAGTAATAAAGCGGTGCTTACAATAGAGCTATCGAGGGTACCACAAACATAGTGTCATCTTTGTGTGCGGTTGCATGCGTGTACATGTGCGCAATCTCGAGCTCCCTTGTTGCTCCATCAAGTACTTCTAGAAACAAAGGAAAATGAAAGAATTTTTGCCTCAAAATAGAAAAACTAGACTCTCTTAGGAGATTGGACAAGGTAGGTGGTCATTTAAGAAAACTGGACAAAGTTTTAGGGAAATATGGTAGGGTGTAGGCTAGGATTGAGTAGGGTATAGTTTAGAATAAAGTAATGTAGTACGGAATAATTTGGAGAGAATGTACTTGATTCTCTCAGTTGTGTGCCGTTGTCGGGACTACCCCCTACTTATATAGGGACATGTGAAAACCATCTTCCTAGTAAAGAATCCTCGGTTATATGCCGTTGTCAAGATTACCATCTTCCTAGCAAAGAATCCTCTCTCCCATGTGAAAACCAAGCGCATAGAAGTGAGGCATCAATTAATTTTCCAAGTACTCGAGGACAAACAACTTTAAGACCGATGGTAACCCTGCAAAAAAGCTTACTCACCAAGAATCTACCCTTTGAAAAATCTTCATATTATAGGGAGTTGATGGGCATTTGGCGCAGGTACCTCAAATAGCCTCTTATTCGTTCGTCTCCCTCAAAGGCACATTGACCTTTGAGTAGGAGGTCGTTGGGATAAAGACTAATGTGGATAGCTAGCTGCCCATCTTACTGACTAACCCTAATTATACATGTGCGTACTGATTCTTTATTCTTTCAATAATAAGTAATAAAGCAGTGCTTACAATAGAGCTCTCGAGGGTACCACAAACAATAGTGTCATCTCTGTGTGTCAATGCGTGCACGCACGCGCGCGCAATCTCAAGTCCCCTTGTTGCTCCACCGAGTACTTCTAGAAACAAAGGCGAAAAAAAGAATTTTTTTGCTCAAAAGAGCAAAACTTGACTCTCTTAGGAGATTGGACAAGGTCAATATTGGGTCATTTAAGCAAACTAGACAAAGTTTCAGGGCAATATGGTAGGGTGCAGGCTACAATTGAGTAGGGTATAGTTTAGAATAAAGCAATGTAGTATGGAAAAATTTGGGGAGTAGGTGCTTGATTCTCCCAATTGCGTGCAGTTGTCGAGACTACCCCCTACTTTTATAGGGACCTCTAGCCCTCACTTTCAACCATCTACAACGACCATTCAATCCCTCTATCTTTGGCTTAGCTATTCTAGGTCAGTTAACTTTGGCTATGAGTGGTTTAATTGTTGTAGGATTTAGTCGATTTTTGCATACTATGGTTCATTATTGTGGATATGACTCTTTCCTTGCCCTTTAGTTTAGTGGGTAGCAGGCTCTTTTCACTTGTGTGCGTCTAGCTTTTTCTAAAGGCTTGCAGCAAGCAATGGCTAACGATAAACCTAAGTGGGAGATAGAGCTATGCGATCTAAAATGGATTCCATTATGAACGATCAAACTTGGAAGTTGGTCCCTTTGCCAGAAGGCAAACATGATTCTCCACTCAAGTGGATCGATCGATAAGTGAAAGGTTACACGCCACACTAAATCAAAGTAGGTTAGTGGAAAAAGGTTTTAAGTAAGAAAAAGGTGCGGACTTTGACGAGACCTTTTTGCATGTGGTGAGATTGACTACTTTTCATACTGTGTTTGCCTTGATGGCCAAGGATGGCATGGGCCTTGTACAATTGCATTCGGGATGCTATTTTGCACAGTGACCTTCATGACGAGATCTACATGCAACAATGGCCAGAAGGCTTTGTGTAACATGGTAAAGAAAAGCCTGTCTATTTTGCAAGCTAAGAAAGAGTCTTTAGGGATGGATCATAGTACGCCCCAAGGAATGGTACAACAATTCTAATATCTTTGTGTAGTCTGAGGGCTACAAGAGAAGTAATGCTTGCACACCATTGCTCACACACTAGAGAGCTAAAGATGGCAACTTGATAATGTCGATTTTCTATGTGGATGATATATTGACAGCTGGAAAAAAGCAGTTATGAGATTGATGCCCTAACGAAAAGGCAAATGAGAACATTCGAAATAAAGAATTTGGGACATGAGAATCGCATTCTTGGTATATGCATAATCAAGGGCAAAACAAAGAGATC